>NW_028132964.1:0-205887 GCF_964374135.1 Grampus griseus | reverse complement strand
GCTCGAGGAGAAAGACAGCATCTTACCATGCGGTGTCGCTGACGCCACACCCAGCAGAAACACATGCCTGGAAGTAAGGTCCTGATTTGCCGTGCAGAAGCGGAGGCGTGCAGCAGTTTCCATGAGCCGGTGGCCTGTGCTCTGCGTACCTTTAACGGCAGCACAGTTTTCTGGACACCTAGGAGGCTAGCGTGGGCACCCTGTTGCCGGCAGGAACACTGAGTACCTCCAGGCGCACCTGGGTCTGCTAAGCAACATCCAGTCCCGTAGCCGTTTAGAGCCCCTCTGTGCATGCCGAGCGTAGAGAAACGCACTGCACTCTCTTTTGAAGCATCTTAATTTCCTCAGCACTCGCGCACGTTCACGAAGACCGTTCTGGCACGTCCCACATGGCGTAGAAGTCTTACGCGTTGCCCTAGTCTGAGCAGCACTCAGAGTAACCCTCGGCTTCGCATTCCATCTAGGACCTCCTGCCTGAAGTCACCGTGCCTCCTAGAGGAAGTCGGCTTGCGTTCTGACTGCAGTTTAAGTCCTGTTCTTCCTGTGGCACTGCAGGCTTATGAATAGCCACAGGCCCAGAGGAGCAGCTACGGCGTTCCTTGGTTGAGGCAGTTCGCTTGATGCAGAACACTCGAATTCGAGAAGCTGATTCAGGGAAAGATACATAGCGTAACCTGTGTCTCTTTGGACTTGTTAGAAACCACAGTGGGGTATGCTGAGTGTGCCCATGGAAACGGGGGCCTGCTGGAACTAGCCTTGCTTTCCCATTTTGAAGGCTGCATTCATGCTGCCTTGAAGCTGCCTGACATTCCCTGCTCTTGACAGGCCTGTAAACCCTGTAAGAATGCTTCTGGGGAGAAAATGAATTTGCTGTCTAAACCAGGTGCTTCTGCGCCTGTGGTGCGGTCACCCTGACAAGCTCTAGCGTTAAAAGGAAACAACGTGTGAACTTGCCTCCAGGTTAGGCCTTTAGTAATCATGTAGATACGGAGGCATGCAGCTCTTTCCATGAGTTCTTAGTCGCTTATATGCTTTATTATAAAGGAAGTACACTTCTGAGGACTCCTGCCCTCTCGGGTATGCATCATTTCCCCTCCAAGTTCACTGAGTACATCCAGAGCCCTGTGGGCCGGCTGCGCAACTTCAAGGCCCATTTGTTGATCCCTCGGAGGCCGTCTGTGGGTGCCTAGAGATAGGCAACACACTGTTCGTTCCTTGAGGAGAGCTACATTTCCAGAGACCCAGAACGGCCTCAGGACAACATTGCTGGTGAGTCCGAAGTGCCCAGGAAGACTGTGTCATGGCCCTGGTGTGAGCTGCCATGTGATAACACTCTGCTTTGAATGTTTCGAGGCCCTCGTACCTGGAGTCACTCTGCTCGAGGAGAAAGTCAGCATCTTACCATGCGGTGTCGCTGACGGCACACCCAGCAGAAACACATGCCTGGAAGTAATGCCCTGATTTGCCGTGCAGAAGCGGAGGCGTGCAGCAGTTTCCATGAGCCGGTGGCCTGTGCTCTGCGTACCTTTAACGGCAGCACAGTTTTCTGGACACTTAGGAGGCTAGCGTGGGCACCCTGTTGCCGGCAGGAACACTGAGCACCCCCAGGCGCACCTGGATCTGCTAAGCAACATCCAGTCCCGTAGCCCTTTAGAGCCCCTCTGTGCATGCCGAGCATAGGGAAACACACTGCACTCTCTTTTGGAGCGTCTTAATTTCCTCAGCACTCGAGCACGTTCACGATCACCGTTCTGGCACGTCCCACATGGCGTAGAAGTCTTAGGCGTTGCCCTAGTCTGAGCAGCACTCAGAGTAACCCTCGGCTTCGCATTCCATCCAGAACCTCCTGCCTGAAGTCACCACGCCTCCTAGAGGAAGTCGGCTTGCATTCTGACTGCAGTTTAAGTACTGTTCTTCCTGTGGCACTGCAGGCTTATGAATAGCCACAGGCCCTGAGGAGCAGCTACGGCGTTCCTTGGTTGTGGCAGTTCACTTGATGCAGAACACCCTACTTCGAAAAGCTGATTCAGGGAAGGAAACACAGGGTAACCTGTGTCTCTTTGGACTTGTTAGAAACCACAGTGGGGTATGCTGAGTGTGCCAATGGAAACGGGGGCCTGCTGGAACTAGCCTTGCTTTCTCATTTTGAAGGCTGCATTCATGCTGCGTTGAAGCTGCCTGACATTCCCTGCACTTGATAGGCCTGTAAACCCTGTAAGAATGCTTCTGGGGAGAAAATGAATTTGTTGTCTAAACCAGGTGCTTCTGCGCCTGTGGTGCGGTCACACTGACAAGCTCTAGCATTAAAAGGAAACTCAACGTGTGAACTTGCCTCCAGGTTAGGCCTTTAGTAATCATGTAGATACGGAGGCATGCAGCTCTTTCCATGAGTTCTTAGTCGCTTATATGCTTTATTATAAAGGAAGTACACTTCTGAGGACTCCTGCCCTCTCGGGTATGCATCATTTCCCCTCCAAGTTCACTGAGTACATCCAGAGCCCTGTGGGCCGGCTGCACAACTTTGAGTCCCATTTGTTGATCCCTCGGAGGCCGTCTGTGGGTGCCTAGAGATAGGCAACACACTGTTCGTTCCTTGAGGAGAGCTACATTTCCAGAGACCCAGAACGGCCTCAGGACAACATTGCTGGTGAGTCCGAAGTGCCCAGGAAGACTGTGTCATGGCCCTGGTGTGAGCTGCCATGTGATAACACTCTGCTTTGAATGTTTCGAGGCCCTCGTACCTGGAGTCACTCTGCTCGAAGAGAAAGTCAGCATCTTACCATGCGGTGTCGCTGACGGCACACCCAGCAGAAACACATGCCTGGAAGTAATGCCTTGATTTGCCGTGCAGAAGCGGACCGTGTAGCAGTTTCCATGAGCCGGTGGCCTGTGCGCTGCGTACCTTTAACGGCAGCACAGTTCTCTGGACACCTAGGAGGCTAGCGTGGACACCCTATTGCCGGCAGGAACACTGAGAACCCCCAGGCGCACCTGGATCTGCTAAGCAACATCCAGTCCCGTAGCCCTTTAGAGCCCCTCTGTGCATGCCGAGCATAGGGAAACACACTGCACTCTCTTTTGGAGCGTCTTAATTTCCTCAGCACTCGAGCACGTTCACGAACACCGTTCTGGCACGTCCCACATGGCGTAGAAATCTAACGCGTTGCCCTAGTCTGAGCTGCACTCAGAGTAACCCTCGGCTTCGCATTCCATCTAGAACCTCCTGCCTGAAGTCACCATGCCTCCTAGAAGAAGTCGGCTTGCGTTCTGACTGCAGTTTAAGTCCTGTTCTTCCTGTGGCACTGCAGGCTTATGAATAGCCACAGGCCCAGAGGAGCAGCTACGGCGTTCCTTGGTTGAGGCAGTTCGCTTGATGCAGAACACTCGAATTCGAGAAGCTGATTCAGGGAAAGATACATAGCGTAACCTGTGTCTCTTTGGACTTGTTAGAAACCACAGTGGGGTATGCTGAGTGTGCCCATGGAAACGGGGGCCTGCTGGAACTAGCCTTGCTTTCCCATTTTGAAGGCTGCATTCATGCTGCCTTGAAGCTGCCTGACATTCCCTGCTCTTGACAGGCCTGTAAACCCTGTAAGAATGCTTCTGGGGAGAAAATGAATTTGCTGTCTAAACCAGGTGCTTCTGCGCCTGTGGTGCGGTCACCCTGACAAGCTCTAGCGTTAAAAGGAAACAACGTGTGAACTTGCCTCCAGGTTAGGCCTTTAGTAATCATGTAGATACGGAGGCATGCAGCTCTTTCCATGAGTTCTTAGTCGCTTATATGCTTTATTATAAAGGAAGTACACTTCTGAGGACTCCTGCCCTCTCGGGTATGCATCATTTCCCCTCCAAGTTCACTGAGTACATCCAGAGCCCTGTGGGCCGGCTGCGCAACTTCAAGGCCCATTTGTTGATCCCTCGGAGGCCGTCTGTGGGTGCCTAGAGATAGGCAACACACTGTTCGTTCCTTGAGGAGAGCTACATTTCCAGAGACCCAGAACGGCCTCAGGACAACATTGCTGGTGAGTCCGAAGTGCCCAGGAAGACTGTGTCATGGCCCTGGTGTGAGCTGCCATGTGATAACACTCTGCTTTGAATGTTTCGAGGCCCTCGTACCTGGAGTCACTCTGCTCGAGGAGAAAGTCAGCATCTTACCATGCGGTGTCGCTGACGGCACACCCAGCAGAAACACATGCCTGGAAGTAATGCCCTGATTTGCCGTGCAGAAGCGGAGGCGTGCAGCAGTTTCCATGAGCCGGTGGCCTGTGCTCTGCGTACCTTTAACGGCAGCACAGTTTTCTGGACACTTAGGAGGCTAGCGTGGGCACCCTGTTGCCGGCAGGAACACTGAGTAGCCCCAGGCGTATCTGGGTCTCCTAAGCAACATCCAGTCCCGTAGCCCTTCAGAGCCCTGATGTGCATGCCGAGCATAGGGAAATGCACTGCACTCTCTTTTGCAGCATCTTAATTTCCTCAGCACTCGCGCACGTTCACGAACACCGTTCTGGCACGTCCCACATGGCGTAGAAATCGAACGCGTTGCCCTAGTCTGAGCTGCACTCAGAGTAACCCTCGGCTTCGCATTCCATCTAGGACCTCCTGCCTGAAGTCACCATGCCTCCTAGAAGAAGTCGGCTTGCGTTCTGACTGCAGTTTAAGTCCTGTTCTTCCTGTGGCACTGCAGGCTTATGAATAGCCACAGGCCCAGAGGAGCAGCTACGGCGTTCCTTGGTTGAGGCAGTTCGCTTGATGCAGAACACTCGAATTCGAGAAGCTGATTCAGGGAAAGATACATAGCGTAACCTGTGTCTCTTTGGACTTGTTAGAAACCACAGTGGGGTATGCTGAGTGTGCCCATGGAAACGGGGGCCTGCTGGAACTAGCCTTGCTTTCCCATTTTGAAGGCTGCATTCATGCTGCCTTGAAGCTGCCTGACATTCCCTGCTCTTGACAGGCCTGTAAACCCTGTAAGAATGCTTCTGGGGAGAAAATGAATTTGCTGTCTAAACTAGGTGCTTCTGCGCCTGCGGTGTGGTCAGCCTGACAAGCTCTAGCGCTAAAAGGAAACTCAACGTGTGAACTTGCCTCCAGTTTAGGCCCATAGTACCCATGTAGATACGGAGGCATGCAGCTCTTTCCATGAGTTCTTAGTCGCTTATATGCTTTACTATAAAGGAAGTACACTTCTGAGGACTCCTAGGCCTCTCGGGTATGCATCATTTCCCCTCCAAGTTCACTGAGTACCTCCAGAGCCCTGTGGGCCAGCTGCGCAACTTCGAGGCCCATTTGTTGATCCCTCGGAGGCCATCTGTGCATGCCTAGAGATGGGCAACACACTGTACGTTCCTTGAGGAGAGCTACATTTCCAGAGACCTCGACCGGCCTCAGGACACCATTGCTGCTGAGTCCGAAGTGCCCAGGAAGACTTTGTCATGGCCCTTGTGTGAGCTGCCATGTGATAACACTCTGCTTTGAATGTTTCGAGGCCCTCGTACCTGGAGTCACTCTGCTCGAGGAGAAAGCATCTTACCATGCGGTGTCGCTGACGGCACACCCAGCAGAAACACATGCCTGGAAGTAATGCCTTGATTTGCCGTGCAGAAGCGGACCGTGTAGCAGTTTCCATGAGCCGCTGGCCTGTGCGCTGCGTACCTTTAACGGCAGCACAGTTTTCTGGACACCTAGGAGGCTAGCGTGGACACCCTGTTGCCGGCAGGAACACTGAGAACCCCCAGGCGCACCTGGATCTGCTAAGCAACATCCAGTCCCGTAGCCCTTTAGAGCCCCTCTGTGCATGCCGAGCATAGGGAAACACACTGCACTCTCTTTTGGAGCGTCTTAATTTCCTCAGCACTCGAGCACGTTCACGATCACCGTTCTGGCACGTCCCACATGGCGTAGAAGTCTTAGGCGTTGCCCTAGTCTGAGCAGCACTCAGAGTAACCCTCGGCTTCGCATTCCATCCAGAACCTCCTGCCTGAAGTCACCACGCCTCCTAGAGGAAGTCGGCTTGCATTCTGACTGCAGTTTAAGTACTGTTCTTCCTGTGGCACTGCAGGCTTATGAATAGCCACAGGCCCTGAGGAGCAGCTACGGCGTTCCTTGGTTGTGGCAGTTCACTTGATGCAGAACACCCTACTTCGAAAAGCTGATTCAGGGAAGGAAACACAGGGTAACCTGTGTCTCTTTGGACTTGTTAGAAACCACAGTGGGGTATGCTGAGTGTGCCCATGGAAACGGGGGCCTGCTGGAACTAGCCTTGCTTTCCCATTTTGAAGGCTGCATTCATGCTGCCTTGAAGCTGCCTGACATTCCCTGCACTTGATAGGCCTGTAAACACTGTAAGAATGCTTCTGGGGAGAAAATGAATTTGCTGTCTAAACCAGGTGCTTCCGTGACTGCGGTGTGGTCAGCCTGACAAGCTCTAGCACTAAAAGGAAACTCAACGTGTGAACTTGCCTCCAGTTTAAGCCCTTAGTAGCCATGTAGATACGGAGGCATGCAGCTCTTTCCATGAGTTCTTATTCGCTTACTTGCTTTATTTTAAAGGAATTACACTTCTGAGGACTCCTAGGCCTCTCGGGTATGCATCATTTCCCCTCCAAGTTCACTGAGTACCTCCAGAGCCCTGTGGGCTGGCTGCGAAACTTCGAGTCCCATTTGTTGATCCCTCGGAGGCCCTCTGTGCGTGCCTAGAGACGGGCAAACACTGTTCGTTCCTTGAGGAGAGCTACATTTCCAGAGCCCTCGACCGGCCTCAGGACAACATTGCTGCTGAGTCCGAAGTGGCCAGGAAGACTTTGTCATGGCCCTTGTGTGAGCTGCCATGTGATAACACTCTGCTTTGAATGCTTCGAGGCCCTCGTACCTGGAGTCACTCTGCTCGAGGAGAAAGACAGCATCTTACCATGCGGTGTCGCTGACGCCACACCCAGCAGAAACACATGCCTGGAAGTAAGGTCCTGATTTGCCGTGCAGAAGCGGAGGCGTGCAGCAGTTTCCATGAGCCGGTGGCCTGTGCTCTGCGTACCTTTAACGGCAGCACAGTTTTCTGGACACCTAGGAGGCTAGCGTGGGCACCCTGTTGCCGGCAGGAACACTGAGTACCTCCAGGCGCACCTGGGTCTGCTAAGCAACATCCAGTCCCGTAGCCGTTTAGAGCCCCTCTGTGCATGCCGAGCGTAGAGAAACGCACTGCACTCTCTTTTGAAGCATCTTAATTTCCTCAGCACTCGCGCACGTTCACGAAGACCGTTCTGGCACGTTCCACATGGCGTAGAAGTCTTACGCGTTGCCCTAGTCTGAGCAGCACTCAGAGTAACCCTCGGCTTCGCATTCCATCTAGAACCTCCTGCCTGAAATCACCGTGCCTCCTAGAGGAAGTCGGCTTGCGTTCTGACTGCAGTTTAAGTCCTGTTCTTCCTGTGGCACTGTAGGCTTTTGAATAGCCACAGGCCCAGAGGAGCAGCTACGGCGTTCCTTGGTTGAGGCAGTTCATTGATGCAGAACACTCTACTTCGAGAAGTTGATTCAGGGAAAGACACACAGGGTAACCTGTGTCTCTTTGGACTTGTTAGAAACCACAGTGGGGTATGCTGAGTGTGCCAATGGAAACGGGGGCCTGCTGGAACTAGCCTTGCTTTCTCATTTTGAAGGCTGCATTCATGCTGCGTTGAAGCTGCCTGACATTCCCTGCACTTGATAGGCCTGTAAACCCTGTAAGAATGCTTCTGGGGAGAAAATGAATTTGCTGTCTAAACCAGGTGCTTCTGCGCCTGTGGTGCGGTCACCCTGACAAGCTCTAGCGTTAAAAGGAAACAACGTGTGAACTTGCCTCCAGGTTAGGCCTTTAGTAATCATGTAGATACGGAGGCATGCAGCTCTTTCCATGAGTTCTTAGTCGCTTATATGCTTTATTATAAAGGAAGTACACTTCTGAGGACTCCTGCCCTCTCGGGTATGCATCATTTCCCCTCCAAGTTCACTGAGTACATCCAGAGCCCTGTGGGCCGGCTGCGCAACTTCGAGGCCCATTTGTTGATCCCTCGGAGGCCGTCTGTGGGTGCCTAGAGATAGGCAACACACTGTTCGTTCCTTGAGGAGAGCTACATTTCCAGAGACCCAGAACGGCCTCAGGACAACATTGCTGGTGAGTCCGAAGTGCCCAGGAAGACTGTGTCATGGCCCTGGTGTGAGCTGCCATGTGATAACACTCTGCTTTGAATGTTTCGAGGCCCTCGTACCTGGAGTCACTCTGCTCGAGGAGAAAGTCAGCATCTTACCATGCGGTGTCGCTGACGGCACACCCAGCAGAAACACATGCCTGGAAGTAATGCCTTGATTTGCCGTGCAGAAGCGGACCGTGTAGCAGTTTCCATGAGCCGCTGGCCTGTGCGCTGCGTACCTTTAACGGCAGCACAGTTTTCTGGACACCTAGGAGGCTAGCGTGGACACCCTGTTGCCGGCAGTAACACTGAGCATCCCCAGGCGCACCTGGATCTGCTAAGCAACATCCAGTCCCGTAGCCCTTTAGAGCCCCTCTGTGCATGCCGAGCATAGAGAAACGCACTGCACTCTCTTTTGAAGCATCTTAATTTCCTCAGCACTCACGCACGTTCACGAAGACCGTTCTGGCACGTCCCACATGGCGTAGAAGTCTTACGCGTTGCCCTAGTCTGAGCAGCACTCAGAGTAACGCTCGGCTTCGCATTCCATCCAGAACCTCCTGCCTGAAGTCACCACGCCTCCTAGAGGAAGTCGGCTTGCATTCTGACTGCAGTTTAAGTACTGTTCTTCCTGTGGCACTGCAGGCTTATGAATAGCCACAGGCCCTGAGGAGCAGCTACGGCGTTCCTTGGTTGTGGCAGTTCACTTGATGCAGAACACCCTACTTCGAAAAGCTGATTCAGGGAAGGAAACACAGGGTAACCTGTGTCTCTTTGGACTTGTTAGAAACCACAGTGGGGTATGCTGAGTGTGCCAATGGAAACGGGGGCCTGCTGGAACTAGCCTTGCTTTCTCATTTTGAAGGCTGCATTCATGCTGCCTTGAAGCTGCCTGACATTCCCTGCTCTTGACAGGCCTGTAAACCCTGTAAGAATGCTTCTGGGGAGAAAATGAATTTGCTGTCTAAACCAGGTGCTTCTGCGCCTGTGGTGCGGTCACCCTGACAAGCTCTAGCGTTAAAAGGAAACAACGTGTGAACTTGCCTCCAGGTTAGGCCTTTAGTAATCATGTAGATACGGAGGCATGCAGCTCTTTCCATGAGTTCTTAGTCGCTTATATGCTTTATTATAAAGGAAGTACACTTCTGAGGACTCCTGCCCTCTCGGGTATGCATCATTTCCCCTCCAAGTTCACTGAGTACATCCAGAGCCCTGTGGGCCGGCTGCGCAACTTCAAGGCCCATTTGTTGATCCCTCGGAGGCCGTCTGTGGGTGCCTAGAGATAGGCAACACACTGTTCGTTCCTTGAGGAGAGCTACATTTCCAGAGACCCAGAACGGCCTCAGGACAACATTGCTGCTGAGTCCGAAGTGCCCAGGAAGACTGTGTCATGGCCCTGGTGTGAGCTGCCATGTGATAACACTCTGCTTTGAATGTTTCGAGGCCCTCGTACCTGGAGTCACTCTGCTCGAGGAGAAAGTCAGCATCTTACCATGCGGTGTCGCTGACGGCACACCCAGCAGAAACACATGCCTGGAAGTAATGCCCTGATTTGCCGTGCAGAAGCGGAGGCGTGCAGCAGTTTCCATGAGCCGGTGGCCTGTGCTCTGCGTACCTTTAACGGCAGCACAGTTTTCTGGACACTTAGGAGGCTAGCGTGGGCACCCTGTTGCCGGCAGGAACACTGAGTAGCCCCAGGCGTATCTGGGTCTCCTAAGCAACATCCAGTCCCGTAGCCCTTCAGAGCCCTGATGTGCATGCCGAGCATAGGGAAATGCACTGCACTCTCTTTTGCAGCATCTTAATTTCCTCAGCACTCGCGCACGTTCACGAACACCGTTCTGGCACGTCCCACATGGCGTAGAAATCGAACGCGTTGCCCTAGTCTGAGCTGCACTCAGAGTAACCCTCGGCTTCGCATTCCATCTAGGACCTCCTGCCTGAAGTCACCATGCCTCCTAGAAGAAGTCGGCTTGCATTCTGACTGCAGTTTAAGTCCTGTTCTTCCTGTGGCACTGCAGGCTTATGAATAGCCACAGGCCCAGAGGAGCAGCTACGGCGTTCCTTGGTTGAGGCAGTTCGCTTGATGCAGAACACTCGAATTCGAGAAGCTGATTCAGGGAAAGATACATAGCGTAACCTGTGTCTCTTTGGACTTGTTAGAAACCACAGTGGGGTATGCTGAGTGTGCCCATGGAAACGGGGGCCTGCTGGAACTAGCCTTGCTTTCCCATTTTGAAGGCTGCATTCATGCTGCCTTGAAGCTGCCTGACATTCCCTGCTCTTGACAGGCCTGTAAACCCTGTAAGAATGCTTCTGGGGAGAAAATGAATTTGCTGTCTAAACTAGGTGCTTCTGCGCCTGCGGTGTGGTCAGCCTGACAAGCTCTAGCGCTAAAAGGAAACTCAACGTGTGAACTTGCCTCCAGTTTAGGCCCATAGTACCCATGTAGATACGGAGGCATGCAGCTCTTTCCATGAGTTCTTAGTCGCTTATATGCTTTACTATAAAGGAAGTACACTTCTGAGGACTCCTAGGCCTCTCGGGTATGCATCATTTCCCCTCCAAGTTCACTGAGTACCTCCAGAGCCCTGTGGGCCAGCTGCGCAACTTCGAGGCCCATTTGTTGATCCCTCGGAGGCCATCTGTGCATGCCTAGAGATGGGCAACACACTGTACGTTCCTTGAGGAGAGCTACATTTCCAGAGACCTCGACCGGCCTCAGGACACCATTGCTGCTGAGTCCGAAGTGCCCAGGAAGACTTTGTCATGGCCCTTGTGTGAGCTGCCATGTGATAACACTCTGCTTTGAATGTTTCGAGGCCCTCGTACCTGGAGTCACTCTGCTCGAGGAGAAAGCATCTTACCATGCGGTGTCGCTGACGGCACACCCAGCAGAAACACATGCCTGGAAGTAATGCCTTGATTTGCCGTGCAGAAGCGGACCGTGTAGCAGTTTCCATGAGCCGCTGGCCTGTGCGCTGCGTACCTTTAACGGCAGCACAGTTTTCTGGACACCTAGGAGGCTAGCGTGGACACCCTGTTGCCGGCAGGAACACTGAGAACCCCCAGGCGCACCTGGATCTGCTAAGCAACATCCAGTCCCGTAGCCCTTTAGAGCCCCTCTGTGCATGCCGAGCATAGGGAAACACACTGCACTCTCTTTTGGAGCGTCTTAATTTCCTCAGCACTCGAGCACGTTCACGATCACCGTTCTGGCACGTCCCACATGGCGTAGAAGTCTTAGGCGTTGCCCTAGTCTGAGCAGCACTCAGAGTAACCCTCGGCTTCGCATTCCATCCAGAACCTCCTGCCTGAAGTCACCACGCCTCCTAGAGGAAGTCGGCTTGCATTCTGACTGCAGTTTAAGTACTGTTCTTCCTGTGGCACTGCAGGCTTATGAATAGCCACAGGCCCTGAGGAGCAGCTACGGCGTTCCTTGGTTGTGGCAGTTCACTTGATGCAGAACACCCTACTTCGAAAAGCTGATTCAGGGAAGGAAACACAGGGTAACCTGTGTCTCTTTGGACTTGTTAGAAACCACAGTGGGGTATGCTGAGTGTGCCCATGGAAACGGGGGCCTGCTGGAACTAGCCTTGCTTTCCCATTTTGAAGGCTGCATTCATGCTGCCTTGAAGCTGCCTGACATTCCCTGCACTTGATAGGCCTGTAAACACTGTAAGAATGCTTCTGGGGAGAAAATGAATTTGCTGTCTAAACCAGGTGCTTCCGTGACTGCGGTGTGGTCAGCCTGACAAGCTCTAGCACTAAAAGGAAACTCAACGTGTGAACTTGCCTCCAGTTTAAGCCCTTAGTAGCCATGTAGATACGGAGGCATGCAGCTCTTTCCATGAGTTCTTATTCGCTTACTTGCTTTATTTTAAAGGAATTACACTTCTGAGGACTCCTAGGCCTCTCGGGTATGCATCATTTCCCCTCCAAGTTCACTGAGTACCTCCAGAGCCCTGTGGGCTGGCTGCGAAACTTCGAGTCCCATTTGTTGATCCCTCGGAGGCCCTCTGTGCGTGCCTAGAGACGGGCAAACACTGTTCGTTCCTTGAGGAGAGCTACATTTCCAGAGCCCTCGACCGGCCTCAGGACAACATTGCTGCTGAGTCCGAAGTGGCCAGGAAGACTTTGTCATGGCCCTTGTGTGAGCTGCCATGTGATAACACTCTGCTTTGAATGCTTCGAGGCCCTCGTACCTGGAGTCACTCTGCTCGAGGAGAAAGACAGCATCTTACCATGCGGTGTCGCTGACGCCACACCCAGCAGAAACACATGCCTGGAAGTAAGGTCCTGATTTGCCGTGCAGAAGCGGAGGCGTGCAGCAGTTTCCATGAGCCGGTGGCCTGTGCTCTGCGTACCTTTAACGGCAGCACAGTTTTCTGGACACCTAGGAGGCTAGCGTGGGCACCCTGTTGCCGGCAGGAACACTGAGTACCTCCAGGCGCACCTGGGTCTGCTAAGCAACATCCAGTCCCGTAGCCGTTTAGAGCCCCTCTGTGCATGCCGAGCGTAGAGAAACGCACTGCACTCTCTTTTGAAGCATCTTAATTTCCTCAGCACTCGCGCACGTTCACGAAGACCGTTCTGGCACGTTCCACATGGCGTAGAAGTCTTACGCGTTGCCCTAGTCTGAGCAGCACTCAGAGTAACCCTCGGCTTCGCATTCCATCTAGAACCTCCTGCCTGAAATCACCGTGCCTCCTAGAGGAAGTCGGCTTGCTTTCTGACTGCAGTTTAAGTCCTGTTCTTCCTGTGGCACTGTAGGCTTTTGAATAGCCACAGGCCCAGAGGAGCAGCTACGGCGTTCCTTGGTTGAGGCAGTTCATTGATGCAGAACACTCTACTTCGAGAAGCTGATTCAGGGAAAGACACACAGGGTAACCTGTGTCTCTTTGGACTTGTTAGAAACCACAGTGGGGTATGCTGAGTGTGCCAATGGAAACGGGGGCCTGCTGGAACTAGCCTTGCTTTCTCATTTTGAAGGCTGCATTCATGCTGCGTTGAAGCTGCCTGACATTCCCTGCACTTGATAGGCCTGTAAACCCTGTAAGAATGCTTCTGGGGAGAAAATGAATTTGCTGTCTAAACCAGGTGCTTCTGCGCCTGTGGTGCGGTCACCCTGACAAGCTCTAGCGTTAAAAGGAAACAACGTGTGAACTTGCCTCCAGGTTAGGCCTTTAGTAATCATGTAGATACGGAGGCATGCAGCTCTTTCCATGAGTTCTTAGTCGCTTATATGCTTTATTATAAAGGAAGTACACTTCTGAGGACTCCTGCCCTCTCGGGTATGCATCATTTCCCCTCCAAGTTCACTGAGTACATCCAGAGCCCTGTGGGCCGGCTGCGCAACTTCGAGGCCCATTTGTTGATCCCTCGGAGGCCGTCTGTGGGTGCCTAGAGATAGGCAACACACTGTTCGTTCCTTGAGGAGAGCTACATTTCCAGAGACCCAGAACGGCCTCAGGACAACATTGCTGGTGAGTCCGAAGTGCCCAGGAAGACTGTGTCATGGCCCTGGTGTGAGCTGCCATGTGATAACACTCTGCTTTGAATGTTTCGAGGCCCTCGTACCTGGAGTCACTCTGCTCGAGGAGAAAGTCAGCATCTTACCATGCGGTGTCGCTGACGGCACACCCAGCAGAAACACATGCCTGGAAGTAATGCCTTGATTTGCCGTGCAGAAGCGGACCGTGTAGCAGTTTCCATGAGCCGCTGGCCTGTGCGCTGCGTACCTTTAACGGCAGCACAGTTTTCTGGACACCTAGGAGGCTAGCGTGGACACCCTGTTGCCGGCAGGAACACTGAGCATCCCCAGGCGCACCTGGATCTGCTAAGCAACATCCAGTCCCGTAGCCCTTTAGAGCCCCTCTGTGCATGCCGAGCATAGAGAAACGCACTGCACTCTCTTTTGAAGCATCTTAATTTCCTCAGCACTCACGCACGTTCACGAAGACCGTTCTGGCACGTCCCACATGGCGTAGAAGTCTTACGCGTTGCCCTAGTCTGAGCAGCACTCAGAGTAACCCTCGGCTTCGCATTCCATCTAGGACCTCCTGCCTGAAGTCACCGTGCCTCCTAGAGGAAGTCGGCTTGCGTTCTGACTGCAGTTTAAGTCCTGTTCTTCCTGTGGCACTGCAGGCTTATGAATAGCCACAGGCCCAGAGGAGCAGCTACGGCGTTCCTTGGTTGAGGCAGTTCGCTTGATGCAGAACACTCGAATTCGAGAAGTTGATTCAGGGAAAGACACACAGGGTAACCTGTGTCTCTTTGGACTTGTTAGAAACCACAGTGGGGTATGCTGAGTGTGCCAATGGAAACGGGGGCCTGCTGGAACTAGCCTTGCTATCTCATTTTGAAGGCTGCATTCATGCTGCGTTGAAGCTGCCTGACATTCCCTGCACTTGATAGGCCTGTAAACCCTGTAAGAATGCTTCTGGGGAGAAAATGAATTTGCTGTCTAAACCAGGTGCTTCTGCGCCTGTGGTGCGGTCACACTGACAAGCTCTAGCATTAAAAGGAAACTCAACGTGTGAACTTGCCTCCAGGTTAGGCCTTTAGTAATCATGTAGATACGGAGGCATGCAGCTCTTTCCATGAGTTCTTAGTCGCTTATATGCTTTATTATAAAGGAAGTACACTTCTGAGGACTCCTGCCCTCTCGGGTATGCATCATTTCCCCTCCAAGTTCACTGAGTACATCCAGAGCCCTGTGGGCCGGCTGCGCAACTTCAAGGCCCATTTGTTGATCCCTCGGAGGCCGTCTGTGGGTGCCTAGAGATAGGCAACACACTGTTCGTTCCTTGAGGAGAGCTACATTTCCAGAGACCCAGAACGGCCTCAGGACAACATTGCTGGTGAGTCCGAAGTGCCCAGGAAGACTGTGTCATGGCCCTGGTGTGAGCTGCCATGTGATAACACTCTGCTTTGAATGTTTCGAGGCCCTCGTACCTGGAGTCACTCTGCTCGAGGAGAAAGTCAGCATCTTACCATGCGGTGTCGCTGACGGCACACCCAGCAGAAACACATGCCTGGAAGTAATGCCCTGATTTGCCGTGCAGAAGCGGAGGCGTGCAGCAGTTTCCATGAGCCGGTGGCCTGTGCTCTGCGTACCTTTAACGGCAGCACAGTTTTCTGGACACTTAGGAGGCTAGCGTGGGCACCCTGTTGCCGGCAGGAACACTGAGCACCCCCAGGCGCACCTGGATCTGCTAAGCAACATCCAGTCCCGTAGCCCTTTAGAGCCCCTCTGTGCATGCCGAGCATAGGGAAACACACTGCACTCTCTTTTGGAGCGTCTTAATTTCCTCAGCACTCGAGCACGTTCACGATCACCGTTCTGGCACGTCCCACATGGCGTAGAAGTCTTAGGCGTTGCCCTAGTCTGAGCAGCACTCAGAGTAACCCTCGGCTTCGCATTCCATCCAGAACCTCCTGCCTGAAGTCACCACGCCTCCTAGAGGAAGTCGGCTTGCATTCTGACTGCAGTTTAAGTACTGTTCTTCCTGTGGCACTGCAGGCTTATGAATAGCCACAGGCCCTGAGGAGCAGCTACGGCGTTCCTTGGTTGTGGCAGTTCACTTGATGCAGAACACCCTACTTCGAAAAGCTGATTCAGGGAAGGAAACACAGGGTAACCTGTGTCTCTTTGGACTTGTTTGAAACCACAGTGGGGTATGCTGAGTGTGCCAATGGAAACGGGGGCCTGCTGGAACTAGCCTTGCTTTCTCATTTTGAAGGCTGCATTCATGCTGCGTTGAAGCTGCCTGACATTCCCTGCACTTGATAGGCCTGTAAACCCTGTAAGAATGCTTCTGGGGAGAAAATGAATTTGTTGTCTAAACCAGGTGCTTCTGCGCCTGTGGTGCGGTCACACTGACAAGCTCTAGCATTAAAAGGAAACTCAACGTGTGAACTTGCCTCCAGGTTAGGCCTTTAGTAATCATGTAGATACGGAGGCATGCAGCTCTTTCCATGAGTTCTTAGTCGCTTATATGCTTTATTATAAAGGAAGTACACTTCTGAGGACTCCTGCCCTCTCGGGTATGCATCATTTCCCCTCCAAGTTCACTGAGTACATCCAGAGCCCTGTGGGCCGGCTGCACAACTTTGAGTCCCATTTGTTGATCCCTCGGAGGCCGTCTGTGGGTGCCTAGAGATAGGCAACACACTGTTCGTTCCTTGAGGAGAGCTACATTTCCAGAGACCCAGAACGGCCTCAGGACAACATTGCTGCTGAGTCCGAAGTGCCCAGGAAGACTGTGTCATGGCCCTGGTGTGAGCTGCCATGTGATAACACTCTGCTTTGAATGTTTCGAGGCCCTCGTACCTGGAGTCACTCTGCTCGAAGAGAAAGTCAGCATCTTACCATGCGGTGTCGCTGACGGCACACCCAGCAGAAACACATGCCTGGAAGTAATGCCTTGATTTGCCGTGCAGAAGCGGACCGTGTAGCAGTTTCCATGAGCCGGTGGCCTGTGCGCTGCGTACCTTTAACGGCAGCACAGTTCTCTGGACACCTAGGAGGCTAGCGTGGACACCCTATTGCCGGCAGGAACACTGAGAACCCCCAGGCGCACCTGGATCTGCTAAGCAACATCCAGTCCCGTAGCCCTTTAGAGCCCCTCTGTGCATGCCGAGCATAGGGAAACACACTGCACTCTCTTTTGGAGCGTCTTAATTTCCTCAGCACTCGAGCACGTTCACGAACACCGTTCTGGCACGTCCCACATGGCGTAGAAATCTAACGCGTTGCCCTAGTCTGAGCTGCACTCAGAGTAACCCTCGGCTTCGCATTCCATCTAGAACCTCCTGCCTGAAGTCACCATGCCTCCTAGAAGAAGTCGGCTTGCGTTCTGACTGCAGTTTAAGTCCTGTTCTTCCTGTGGCACTGCAGGCTTATGAATAGCCACAGGCCCAGAGGAGCAGCTACGGCGTTCCTTGGTTGAGGCAGTTCGCTTGATGCAGAACACTCGAATTCGAGAAGCTGATTCAGGGAAAGATACATAGCGTAACCTGTGTCTCTTTGGACTTGTTAGAAACCACAGTGGGGTATGCTGAGTGTGCCCATGGAAACGGGGGCCTGCTGGAACTAGCCTTGCTTTCCCATTTTGAAGGCTGCATTCATGCTGCCTTGAAGCTGCCTGACATTCCCTGCTCTTGACAGGCCTGTAAACCCTGTAAGAATGCTTCTGGGGAGAAAATGAATTTGCTGTCTAAACCAGGTGCTTCTGCGCCTGTGGTGCGGTCACCCTGACAAGCTCTAGCGTTAAAAGGAAACAACGTGTGAACTTGCCTCCAGGTTAGGCCTTTAGTAATCATGTAGATACGGAGGCATGCAGCTCTTTCCATGAGTTCTTAGTCGCTTATATGCTTTATTATAAAGGAAGTACACTTCTGAGGACTCCTGCCCTCTCGGGTATGCATCATTTCCCCTCCAAGTTCACTGAGTACATCCAGAGCCCTGTGGGCCGGCTGCGCAACTTCAAGGCCCATTTGTTGATCCCTCGGAGGCCGTCTGTGGGTGCCTAGAGATAGGCAACACACTGTTCGTTCCTTGAGGAGAGCTACATTTCCAGAGACCCAGAACGGCCTCAGGACAACATTGCTGGTGAGTCCGAAGTGCCCAGGAAGACTGTGTCATGGCCCTGGTGTGAGCTGCCATGTGATAACACTCTGCTTTGAATGTTTCGAGGCCCTCGTACCTGGAGTCACTCTGCTCGAGGAGAAAGTCAGCATCTTACCATGCGGTGTCGCTGACGGCACACCCAGCAGAAACACATGCCTGGAAGTAATGCCCTGATTTGCCGTGCAGAAGCGGAGGCGTGCAGCAGTTTCCATGAGCCGGTGGCCTGTGCTCTGCGTACCTTTAACGGCAGCACAGTTTTCTGGACACTTAGGAGGCTAGCGTGGGCACCCTGTTGCCGGCAGGAACACTGAGTAGCCCCAGGCGTATCTGGGTCTCCTAAGCAACATCCAGTCCCGTAGCCCTTCAGAGCCCTGATGTGCATGCCGAGCATAGGGAAATGCACTGCACTCTCTTTTGCAGCATCTTAATTTCCTCAGCACTCGCGCACGTTCACGAACACCGTTCTGGCACGTCCCACATGGCGTAGAAATCGAACGCGTTGCCCTAGTCTGAGCTGCACTCAGAGTAACCCTCGGCTTCGCATTCCATCTAGGACCTCCTGCCTGAAGTCACCATGCCTCCTAGAAGAAGTCGGCTTGCGTTCTGACTGCAGTTTAAGTCCTGTTCTTCCTGTGGCACTGCAGGCTTATGAATAGCCACAGGCCCAGAGGAGCAGCTACGGCGTTCCTTGGTTGAGGCAGTTCGCTTGATGCAGAACACTCGAATTCGAGAAGCTGATTCAGGGAAAGATACATAGCGTAACCTGTGTCTCTTTGGACTTGTTAGAAACCACAGTGGGGTATGCTGAGTGTGCCCATGGAAACGGGGGCCTGCTGGAACTAGCCTTGCTTTCCCATTTTGAAGGCTGCATTCATGCTGCCTTGAAGCTGCCTGACATTCCCTGCTCTTGACAGGCCTGTAAACCCTGTAAGAATGCTTCTGGGGAGAAAATGAATTTGCTGTCTAAACTAGGTGCTTCTGCGCCTGCGGTGTGGTCAGCCTGACAAGCTCTAGCGCTAAAAGGAAACTCAACGTGTGAACTTGCCTCCAGTTTAGGCCCATAGTACCCATGTAGATACGGAGGCATGCAGCTCTTTCCATGAGTTCTTAGTCGCTTATATGCTTTACTATAAAGGAAGTACACTTCTGAGGACTCCTAGGCCTCTCGGGTATGCATCATTTCCCCTCCAAGTTCACTGAGTACCTCCAGAGCCCTGTGGGCCAGCTGCGCAACTTCGAGGCCCATTTGTTGATCCCTCGGAGGCCATCTGTGCATGCCTAGAGATGGGCAACACACTGTACGTTCCTTGAGGAGAGCTACATTTCCAGAGACCTCGACCGGCCTCAGGACACCATTGCTGCTGAGTCCGAAGTGCCCAGGAAGACTTTGTCATGGCCCTTGTGTGAGCTGCCATGTGATAACACTCTGCTTTGAATGTTTCGAGGCCCTCGTACCTGGAGTCACTCTGCTCGAGGAGAAAGCATCTTACCATGCGGTGTCGCTGACGGCACACCCAGCAGAAACACATGCCTGGAAGTAATGCCTTGATTTGCCGTGCAGAAGCGGACCGTGTAGCAGTTTCCATGAGCCGCTGGCCTGTGCGCTGCGTACCTTTAACGGCAGCACAGTTTTCTGGACACCTAGGAGGCTAGCGTGGACACCCTGTTGCCGGCAGGAACACTGAGAACCCCCAGGCGCACCTGGATCTGCTAAGCAACATCCAGTCCCGTAGCCCTTTAGAGCCCCTCTGTGCATGCCGAGCATAGGGAAACACACTGCACTCTCTTTTGGAGCGTCTTAATTTCCTCAGCACTCGAGCACGTTCACGATCACCGTTCTGGCACGTCCCACATGGCGTAGAAGTCTTAGGCGTTGCCCTAGTCTGAGCAGCACTCAGAGTAACCCTCGGCTTCGCATTCCATCCAGAACCTCCTGCCTGAAGTCACCACGCCTCCTAGAGGAAGTCGGCTTGCATTCTGACTGCAGTTTAAGTACTGTTCTTCCTGTGGCACTGCAGGCTTATGAATAGCCACAGGCCCTGAGGAGCAGCTACGGCGTTCCTTGGTTGTGGCAGTTCACTTGATGCAGAACACCCTACTTCGAAAAGCTGATTCAGGGAAGGAAACACAGGGTAACCTGTGTCTCTTTGGACTTGTTAGAAACCACAGTGGGGTATGCTGAGTGTGCCCATGGAAACGGGGGCCTGCTGGAACTAGCCTTGCTTTCCCATTTTGAAGGCTGCATTCATGCTGCCTTGAAGCTGCCTGACATTCCCTGCACTTGATAGGCCTGTAAACACTGTAAGAATGCTTCTGGGGAGAAAATGAATTTGCTGTCTAAACCAGGTGCTTCCGTGACTGCGGTGTGGTCAGCCTGACAAGCTCTAGCACTAAAAGGAAACTCAACGTGTGAACTTGCCTCCAGTTTAAGCCCTTAGTAGCCATGTAGATACGGAGGCATGCAGCTCTTTCCATGAGTTCTTATTCGCTTACTTGCTTTATTTTAAAGGAATTACACTTCTGAGGACTCCTAGGCCTCTCGGGTATGCATCATTTCCCCTCCAAGTTCACTGAGTACCTCCAGAGCCCTGTGGGCTGGCTGCGAAACTTCGAGTCCCATTTGTTGATCCCTCGGAGGCCCTCTGTGCGTGCCTAGAGACGGGCAAACACTGTTCGTTCCTTGAGGAGAGCTACATTTCCAGAGCCCTCGACCGGCCTCAGGACAACATTGCTGCTGAGTCCGAAGTGGCCAGGAAGACTTTGTCATGGCCCTTGTGTGAGCTGCCATGTGATAACACTCTGCTTTGAATGCTTCGAGGCCCTCGTACCTGGAGTCACTCTGCTCGAGGAGAAAGACAGCATCTTACCATGCGGTGTCGCTGACGCCACACCCAGCAGAAACACATGCCTGGAAGTAAGGTCCTGATTTGCCGTGCAGAAGCGGAGGCGTGCAGCAGTTTCCATGAGCCGGTGGCCTGTGCTCTGCGTACCTTTAACGGCAGCACAGTTTTCTGGACACCTAGGAGGCTAGCGTGGGCACCCTTTTGCCGGCAGGAACACTGAGTACCTCCAGGCGCACCTGGGTCTGCTAAGCAACATCCAGTCCCGTAGCCGTTTAGAGCCCCTCTGTGCATGCCGAGCGTAGAGAAACGCACTGCACTCTCTTTTGAAGCATCTTAATTTCCTCAGCACTCGCGCACGTTCACGAAGACCGTTCTGGCACGTTCCACATGGCGTAGAAGTCTTACGCGTTGCCCTAGTCTGAGCAGCACTCAGAGTAACCCTCGGCTTCGCATTCCATCTAGAACCTCCTGCCTGAAATCACCGTGCCTCCTAGAGGAAGTCGGCTTGCTTTCTGACTGCAGTTTAAGTCCTGTTCTTCCTGTGGCACTGTAGGCTTTTGAATAGCCACAGGCCCAGAGGAGCAGCTACGGCGTTCCTTGGTTGAGGCAGTTCATTGATGCAGAACACTCTACTTCGAGAAGCTGATTCAGGGAAAGACACACAGGGTAACCTGTGTCTCTTTGGACTTGTTAGAAACCACAGTGGGGTATGCTGAGTGTGCCAATGGAAACGGGGGCCTGCTGGAACTAGCCTTGCTTTCTCATTTTGAAGGCTGCATTCATGCTGCGTTGAAGCTGCCTGACATTCCCTGCACTTGATAGGCCTGTAAACCCTGTAAGAATGCTTCTGGGGAGAAAATGAATTTGCTGTCTAAACCAGGTGCTTCTGCGCCTGTGGTGCGGTCACCCTGACAAGCTCTAGCGTTAAAAGGAAACAACGTGTGAACTTGCCTCCAGGTTAGGCCTTTAGTAATCATGTAGATACGGAGGCATGCAGCTCTTTCCATGAGTTCTTAGTCGCTTATATGCTTTATTATAAAGGAAGTACACTTCTGAGGACTCCTGCCCTCTCGGGTATGCATCATTTCCCCTCCAAGTTCACTGAGTACATCCAGAGCCCTGTGGGCCGGCTGCGCAACTTCGAGGCCCATTTGTTGATCCCTCGGAGGCCGTCTGTGGGTGCCTAGAGATAGGCAACACACTGTTCGTTCCTTGAGGAGAGCTACATTTCCAGAGACCCAGAACGGCCTCAGGACAACATTGCTGGTGAGTCCGAAGTGCCCAGGAAGACTGTGTCATGGCCCTGGTGTGAGCTGCCATGTGATAACACTCTGCTTTGAATGTTTCGAGGCCCTCGTACCTGGAGTCACTCTGCTCGAGGAGAAAGTCAGCATCTTACCATGCGGTGTCGCTGACGGCACACCCAGCAGAAACACATGCCTGGAAGTAATGCCTTGATTTGCCGTGCAGAAGCGGACCGTGTAGCAGTTTCCATGAGCCGCTGGCCTGTGCGCTGCGTACCTTTAACGGCAGCACAGTTTTCTGGACACCTAGGAGGCTAGCGTGGACACCCTGTTGCCGGCAGGAACACTGAGCATCCCCAGGCGCACCTGGATCTGCTAAGCAACATCCAGTCCCGTAGCCCTTTAGAGCCCCTCTGTGCATGCCGAGCATAGAGAAACGCACTGCACTCTCTTTTGAAGCATCTTAATTTCCTCAGCACTCACGCACGTTCACGAAGACCGTTCTGGCACGTCCCACATGGCGTAGAAGTCTTACGCGTTGCCCTAGTCTGAGCAGCACTCAGAGTAACCCTCGGCTTCGCATTCCATCTAGGACCTCCTCCCTGAAGTCACCGTGCCTCCTAGAGGAAGTCGGCTTGCGTTCTGACTGCAGTTTAAGTCCTGTTCTTCCTGTGGCACTGCAGGCTTATGAATAGCCACAGGCCCAGAGGAGCAGCTACGGCGTTCCTTGGTTGAGGCAGTTCGCTTGATGCAGAACACTCGAATTCGAGAAGTTGATTCAGGGAAAGACACACAGGGTAACCTGTGTCTCTTTGGACTTGTTAGAAACCACAGTGGGGTATGCTGAGTGTGCCAATGGAAACGGGGGCCTGCTGGAACTAGCCTTGCTTTCTCATTTTGAAGGCTGCATTCATGCTGCGTTGAAGCTGCCTGACATTCCCTGCACTTGATAGGCCTGTAAACCCTGTAAGAATGCTTCTGGGGAGAAAATGAATTTGCTGTCTAAACCTGGTGCTTCTGCGCCTGTGGTGCGGTCACACTGACAAGCTCTAGCGTTAAAAGGAAACAACGTGTGAACTTGCCTCCAGGTTAGGCCTTTAGTAATCATGTAGATACGGAGGCATGCAGCTCTTTCCATGAGTTCTTAGTCGCTTATATGCTTTATTATAAAGGAAGTACACTTCTGAGGACTCCTGCCCTCTCGGGTATGCATCATTTCCCCTCCAAGTTCACTGAGTACATCCAGAGCCCTGTGGGCCGGCTGCGCAACTTCGAGGCCCATTTGTTGATCCCTCGGAGGCCGTCTGTGGGTGCCTAGAGATAGGCAACACACTGTTCGTTCCTTGAGGAGAGCTACATTTCCAGAGACCCAGAACGGCCTCAGGACAACATTGCTGGTGAGTCCGAAGTGCCCAGGAAGACTGTGTCATGGCCCTGGTGTGAGCTGCCATGTGATAACACTCTGCTTTGAATGTTTCGAGGCCCTCGTACCTGGAGTCACTCTGCTCGAGGAGAAAGTCAGCATCTTACCATGCGGTGTCGCTGACGGCACACCCAGCAGAAACACATGCCTGGAAGTAATGCCTTGATTTGCCGTGCAGAAGCGGACCGTGTAGCAGTTTCCATGAGCCGCTGGCCTGTGCGCTGCGTACCTTTAACGGCAGCACAGTTTTCTGGACACCTAGGAGGCTAGCGTGGACACCCTGTTGCCGGCAGGAACACTGAGCATCCCCAGGCGCACCTGGATCTGCTAAGCAACATCCAGTCCCGTAGCCCTTTAGAGCCCCTCTGTGCATGCCGAGCATAGAGAAACGCACTGCACTCTCTTTTGAAGCATCTTAATTTCCTCAGCACTCACGCACGTTCACGAAGACCGTTCTGGCACGTCCCACATGGCGTAGAAGTCTTACGCGTTGCCCTAGTCTGAGCAGCACTCAGAGTAACCCTCGGCTTCGCATTCCATCTAGGACCTCCTCCCTGAAGTCACCGTGCCTCCTAGAGGAAGTCGGCTTGCGTTCTGACTGCAGTTTAAGTCCTGTTCTTCCTGTGGCACTGCAGGCTTATGAATAGCCACAGGCCCAGAGGAGCAGCTACGGCGTTCCTTGGTTGAGGCAGTTCGCTTGATGCAGAACACTCGAATTCGAGAAGTTGATTCAGGGAAAGACACACAGGGTAACCTGTGTCTCTTTGGACTTGTTAGAAACCACAGTGGGGTATGCTGAGTGTGCCAATGGAAACGGGGGCCTGCTGGAACTAGCCTTGCTTTCTCATTTTGAAGGCTGCATTCATGCTGCGTTGAAGCTGCCTGACATTCCCTGCACTTGATAGGCCTGTAAACCCTGTAAGAATGCTTCTGGGGAGAAAATGAATTTGCTGTCTAAACCTGGTGCTTCTGCGCCTGTGGTGCGGTCACACTGACAAGCTCTAGCATTAAAAGGAAACTCAACGTGTGAACTTGCCTCCAGGTTAGGCCTTTAGTAATCATGTAGATACGGAGGCATGCAGCTCTTTCCATGAGTTCTTAGTCGCTTATATGCTTTATTATAAAGGAAGTACACTTCTGAGGACTCCTGCCCTCTCGGGTATGCATCATTTCCCCTCCAAGTTCACTGAGTACATCCAGAGCCCTGTGGGCCGGCTGCACAACTTTGAGTCCCATTTGTTGATCCCTCGGAGGCCGTCTGTGGGTGCCTAGAGATAGGCAACACACTGTTCGTTCCTTGAGGAGAGCTACATTTCCAGAGACCCAGAACGGCCTCAGGACAACATTGCTGGTGAGTCCGAAGTGCCCAGGAAGACTGTGTCATGGCCCTGGTGTGAGCTGCCATGTGATAACACTCTGCTTTGAATGTTTCGAGGCCCTCGTACCTGGAGTCACTCTGCTCGAAGAGAAAGTCAGCATCTTACCATGCGGTGTCGCTGACGGCACACCCAGCAGAAACACATGCCTGGAAGTAATGCCTTGATTTGCCGTGCAGAAGCGGACCGTGTAGCAGTTTCCATGAGCCGGTGGCCTGTGCGCTGCGTACCTTTAACGGCAGCACAGTTCTCTGGACACCTAGGAGGCTAGCGTGGACACCCTATTGCCGGCAGGAACACTGAGAACCCCCAGGCGCACCTGGATCTGCTAAGCAACATCCAGTCCCGTAGCCCTTTAGAGCCCCTCTGTGCATGCCGAGCATAGGGAAGCACACTGCACTCTCTTTTGGAGCGTCTTAATTTCCTCAGCACTCGAGCACGTTCACGAACACCGTTCTGGCACGTCCCACATGGCGTAGAAATCTAACGCGTTGCCCTAGTCTGAGCTGCACTCAGAGTAACCCTCGGCTTCGCATTCCATCTAGGACCTCCTGCCTGAAGTCACCATGCCTCCTAGAAGAAGTCGGCTTGCGTTCTGACTGCAGTTTAAGTCCTGTTCTTCCTGTGGCACTGCAGGCTTATGAATAGCCACAGGCCCAGAGGAGCAGCTACGGCGTTCCTTGGTTGAGGCAGTTCGCTTGATGCAGAACACTCGAATTCGAGAAGCTGATTCAGGGAAAGATACATAGCGTAACCTGTGTCTCTTTGGACTTGTTAGAAACCACAGTGGGGTATGCTGAGTGTGCCCATGGAAACGGGGGCCTGCTGGAACTAGCCTTGCTTTCCCATTTTGAAGGCTGCATTCATGCTGCCTTGAAGCTGCCTGACATTCCCTGCTCTTGACAGGCCTATAAACCCTGTAAGAATGCTTCTGGGGAGAAAATGAATTTGCTGTCTAAACCAGGTGCTTCTGCGCCTGTGGTGCGGTCACCCTGACAAGCTCTAGCGTTAAAAGGAAACAACGTGTGAACTTGCCTCCAGGTTAGGCCTTTAGTAATCATGTAGATACGGAGGCATGCAGCTCTTTCCATGAGTTCTTAGTCGCTTATATGCTTTATTATAAAGGAAGTACACTTCTGAGGACTCCTGCCCTCTCGGGTATGCATCATTTCCCCTCCAAGTTCACTGAGTACATCCAGAGCCCTGTGGGCCGGCTGCGCAACTTCAAGGCCCATTTGTTGATCCCTCGGAGGCCGTCTGTGGGTGCCTAGAGATAGGCAACACACTGTTCGTTCCTTGAGGAGAGCTACATTTCCAGAGACCCAGAACGGCCTCAGGACAACATTGCTGCTGAGTCCGAAGTGCCCAGGAAGACTGTGTCATGGCCCTGGTGTGAGCTGCCATGTGATAACACTCTGCTTTGAATGTTTCGAGGCCCTCGTACCTGGAGTCACTCTGCTCGAGGAGAAAGTCAGCATCTTACCATGCGGTGTCGCTGACGGCACACCCAGCAGAAACACATGCCTGGAAGTAATGCCCTGATTTGCCGTGCAGAAGCGGAGGCGTGCAGCAGTTTCCATGAGCCGGTGGCCTGTGCTCTGCGTACCTTTAACGGCAGCACAGTTTTCTGGACACTTAGGAGGCTAGCGTGGGCACCCTGTTGCCGGCAGGAACACTGAGTAGCCCCAGGCGTATCTGGGTCTCCTAAGCAACATCCAGTCCCGTAGCCCTTCAGAGCCCTGATGTGCATGCCGAGCATAGGGAAATGCACTGCACTCTCTTTTGCAGCATCTTAATTTCCTCAGCACTCGCGCACGTTCACGAACACCGTTCTGGCACGTCCCACATGGCGTAGAAATCGAACGCGTTGCCCTAGTCTGAGCTGCACTCAGAGTAACCCTCGGCTTCGCATTCCATCTAGGACCTCCTGCCTGAAGTCACCATGCCTCCTAGAAGAAGTCGGCTTGCGTTCTGACTGCAGTTTAAGTCCTGTTCTTCCTGTGGCACTGCAGGCTTATGAATAGCCACAGGCCCAGAGGAGCAGCTACGGCGTTCCTTGGTTGAGGCAGTTCGCTTGATGCAGAACACTCGAATTCGAGAAGCTGATTCAGGGAAAGATACATAGCGTAACCTGTGTCTCTTTGGACTTGTTAGAAACCACAGTGGGGTATGCTGAGTGTGCCCATGGAAACGGGGGCCTGCTGGAACTAGCCTTGCTTTCCCATTTTGAAGGCTGCATTCATGCTGCCTTGAAGCTGCCTGACATTCCCTGCTCTTGACAGGCCTGTAAACCCTGTAAGAATGCTTCTGGGGAGAAAATGAATTTGCTGTCTAAACTAGGTGCTTCTGCGCCTGCGGTGTGGTCAGCCTGACAAGCTCTAGCGCTAAAAGGAAACTCAACGTGTGAACTTGCCTCCAGTTTAGGCCCATAGTACCCATGTAGATACGGAGGCATGCAGCTCTTTCCATGAGTTCTTAGTCGCTTATATGCTTTACTATAAAGGAAGTACACTTCTGAGGACTCCTAGGCCTCTCGGGTATGCATCATTTCCCCTCCAAGTTCACTGAGTACCTCCAGAGCCCTGTGGGCCAGCTGCGCAACTTCGAGGCCCATTTGTTGATCCCTCGGAGGCCATCTGTGCATGCCTAGAGATGGGCAACACACTGTACGTTCCTTGAGGAGAGCTACATTTCCAGAGACCTCGACCGGCCTCAGGACACCATTGCTGCTGAGTCCGAAGTGCCCAGGAAGACTTTGTCATGGCCCTTGTGTGAGCTGCCATGTGATAACACTCTGCTTTGAATGTTTCGAGGCCCTCGTACCTGGAGTCACTCTGCTCGAGGAGAAAGCATCTTACCATGCGGTGTCGCTGACGGCACACCCAGCAGAAACACATGCCTGGAAGTAATGCCTTGATTTGCCGTGCAGAAGCGGACCGTGTAGCAGTTTCCATGAGCCGCTGGCCTGTGCGCTGCGTACCTTTAACGGCAGCACAGTTTTCTGGACACCTAGGAGGCTAGCGTGGACACCCTGTTGCCGGCAGGAACACTGAGAACCCCCAGGCGCACCTGGATCTGCTAAGCAACATCCAGTCCCGTAGCCCTTTAGAGCCCCTCTGTGCATGCCGAGCATAGGGAAACACACTGCACTCTCTTTTGGAGCGTCTTAATTTCCTCAGCACTCGAGCACGTTCACGATCACCGTTCTGGCACGTCCCACATGGCGTAGAAGTCTTAGGCGTTGCCCTAGTCTGAGCTGCACTCAGAGTAACCCTCGGCTTCGCATTCCATCTAGGACCTCCTGCCTGAAGTCACCATGCCTCCTAGAAGAAGTCGGCTTGCGTTCTGACTGCAGTTTAAGTCCTGTTCTTCCTGTGGCACTGCAGGCTTATGAATAGCCACAGGCCCAGAGGAGCAGCTACGGCGTTCCTTGGTTGAGGCAGTTCGCTTGATGCAGAACACTCGAATTCGAGAAGCTGATTCAGGGAAAGATACATAGCGTAACCTGTGTCTCTTTGGACTTGTTAGAAACCACAGTGGGGTATGCTGAGTGTGCCCATGGAAACGGGGGCCTGCTGGAACTAGCCTTGCTTTCCCATTTTGAAGGCTGCATTCATGCTGCCTTGAAGCTGCCTGACATTCCCTGCTCTTGACAGGCCTATAAACCCTGTAAGAATGCTTCTGGGGAGAAAATGAATTTGCTGTCTAAACCAGGTGCTTCTGCGCCTGTGGTGCGGTCACCCTGACAAGCTCTAGCGTTAAAAGGAAACAACGTGTGAACTTGCCTCCAGGTTAGGCCTTTAGTAATCATGTAGATACGGAGGCATGCAGCTCTTTCCATGAGTTCTTAGTCGCTTATATGCTTTATTATAAAGGAAGTACACTTCTGAGGACTCCTGCCCTCTCGGGTATGCATCATTTCCCCTCCAAGTTCACTGAGTACATCCAGAGCCCTGTGGGCCGGCTGCGCAACTTCAAGGCCCATTTGTTGATCCCTCGGAGGCCGTCTGTGGGTGCCTAGAGATAGGCAACACACTGTTCGTTCCTTGAGGAGAGCTACATTTCCAGAGACCCAGAACGGCCTCAGGACAACATTGCTGCTGAGTCCGAAGTGCCCAGGAAGACTGTGTCATGGCCCTGGTGTGAGCTGCCATGTGATAACACTCTGCTTTGAATGTTTCGAGGCCCTCGTACCTGGAGTCACTCTGCTCGAGGAGAAAGTCAGCATCTTACCATGCGGTGTCGCTGACGGCACACCCAGCAGAAACACATGCCTGGAAGTAATGCCCTGATTTGCCGTGCAGAAGCGGAGGCGTGCAGCAGTTTCCATGAGCCGGTGGCCTGTGCTCTGCGTACCTTTAACGGCAGCACAGTTTTCTGGACACTTAGGAGGCTAGCGTGGGCACCCTGTTGCCGGCAGGAACACTGAGTAGCCCCAGGCGTATCTGGGTCTCCTAAGCAACATCCAGTCCCGTAGCCCTTCAGAGCCCTGATGTGCATGCCGAGCATAGGGAAATGCACTGCACTCTCTTTTGCAGCATCTTAATTTCCTCAGCACTCGCGCACGTTCACGAACACCGTTCTGGCACGTCCCACATGGCGTAGAAATCGAACGCGTTGCCCTAGTCTGAGCTGCACTCAGAGTAACCCTCGGCTTCGCATTCCATCTAGGACCTCCTGCCTGAAGTCACCATGCCTCCTAGAAGAAGTCGGCTTGCGTTCTGACTGCAGTTTAAGTCCTGTTCTTCCTGTGGCACTGCAGGCTTATGAATAGCCACAGGCCCAGAGGAGCAGCTACGGCGTTCCTTGGTTGAGGCAGTTCGCTTGATGCAGAACACTCGAATTCGAGAAGCTGATTCAGGGAAAGATACATAGCGTAACCTGTGTCTCTTTGGACTTGTTAGAAACCACAGTGGGGTATGCTGAGTGTGCCCATGGAAACGGGGGCCTGCTGGAACTAGCCTTGCTTTCCCATTTTGAAGGCTGCATTCATGCTGCCTTGAAGCTGCCTGACATTCCCTGCTCTTGACAGGCCTGTAAACCCTGTAAGAATGCTTCTGGGGAGAAAATGAATTTGCTGTCTAAACTAGGTGCTTCTGCGCCTGCGGTGTGGTCAGCCTGACAAGCTCTAGCGCTAAAAGGAAACTCAACGTGTGAACTTGCCTCCAGTTTAGGCCCATAGTACCCATGTAGATACGGAGGCATGCAGCTCTTTCCATGAGTTCTTAGTCGCTTATATGCTTTACTATAAAGGAAGTACACTTCTGAGGACTCCTAGGCCTCTCGGGTATGCATCATTTCCCCTCCAAGTTCACTGAGTACCTCCAGAGCCCTGTGGGCCAGCTGCGCAACTTCGAGGCCCATTTGTTGATCCCTCGGAGGCCATCTGTGCATGCCTAGAGATGGGCAACACACTGTACGTTCCTTGAGGAGAGCTACATTTCCAGAGACCTCGACCGGCCTCAGGACACCATTGCTGCTGAGTCCGAAGTGCCCAGGAAGACTTTGTCATGGCCCTTGTGTGAGCTGCCATGTGATAACACTCTGCTTTGAATGTTTCGAGGCCCTCGTACCTGGAGTCACTCTGCTCGAGGAGAAAGCATCTTACCATGCGGTGTCGCTGACGGCACACCCAGCAGAAACACATGCCTGGAAGTAATGCCTTGATTTGCCGTGCAGAAGCGGACCGTGTAGCAGTTTCCATGAGCCGCTGGCCTGTGCGCTGCGTACCTTTAACGGCAGCACAGTTTTCTGGACACCTAGGAGGCTAGCGTGGACACCCTGTTGCCGGCAGGAACACTGAGAACCCCCAGGCGCACCTGGATCTGCTAAGCAACATCCAGTCCCGTAGCCCTTTAGAGCCCCTCTGTGCATGCCGAGCATAGGGAAACACACTGCACTCTCTTTTGGAGCGTCTTAATTTCCTCAGCACTCGAGCACGTTCACGATCACCGTTCTGGCACGTCCCACATGGCGTAGAAGTCTTAGGCGTTGCCCTAGTCTGAGCAGCACTCAGAGTAACCCTCGGCTTCGCATTCCATCCAGAACCTCCTGCCTGAAGTCACCACGCCTCCTAGAGGAAGTCGGCTTGCGTTCTGACTGCAGTTTAAGTACTGTTCTTCCTGTGGCACTGCAGGCTTATGAATAGCCACAGGCCCAGAGGAGCAGCTACGGCGTTCCTTGGTTGTGGCAGTTCACTTGATGCAGAACACCCTACTTCAAAAAGCTGATTCAGGGAAGGAAACACAGGGTAACCTGTGTCTCTTTGGACTTGTTAGAAACCACAGTGGGGTATGCTGAGTGTGCCCATGGAAACGGGGGCCTGCTGGAACTAGTCTTGCTTTCCCATTTTGAAGGCTGCATTCATGCTGCCTTGAAGCTGCCTGACATTCCCTGCACTTGATAGGCCTGTAAACACTGTAAGAATGCTTCTGGGGAGAAAATGAATTTGCTGTCTAAACCAGGTGCTTCCGTGACTGCGGTGTGGTCAGCCTGACAAGCTCTAGCACTAAAAGGAAACTCAACGTGTGAACTTGCCTCCAGTTTAAGCCCTTAGTAGCCATGTAGATACGGAGGCATGCAGCTCTTTCCATGAGTTCTTATTCGCTTACTTGCTTTATTTTAAAGGAATTACACTTCTGAGGCCTCCTCGGCCTCTCGGGTATGCATCATTTCCCCTCCAAGTTCACTGAGTACCTCCAGAGCCCTGTGGGCTGGCTGCGAAACTTCGAGTCCCATTTGTTGATCCCTCGGAGGCCCTCTGTGCGTGCCTAGAGACGGGCAAACACTGTTCGTTCCTTGAGGAGAGCTACATTTCCAGAGCCCTGGACCGGCCTCAGGACAATATTGCTGGTGAGTCCGAAGTGCACAGGAAGACTTTGTCATGGCCCTTGTGTGAGCTGCCATGTGATAACACTCTGCTTTGAATGCTTCGAGGCCCTCGTACCTGGAGTCACTCTGCTCGAGGAGAAAGACAGCATCTTACCATGCGGTGTCGCTGACGCCACACCCAGCAGAAACACATGCCTGGAAGTAAGGCCCTGATTTGCCGTGCAGAAGCGGAGGCGTGCAGCAGTTTCCATGAGCCGGTGGCCTGTGCTCTGCGTACCTTTAACGGCAGCACAGTTTTCTGGACACCTAGGAGGCTAGCGTGGGCACCCTGTTGCCGGCAGGAACACTGAGTACCTCCAGGCGCACCTGGGTCTGCTAAGCAACATCCAGTCCCGTAGCCGTTTAGAGCCCCTCTGTGCATGCCGAGCGTAGAGAAACGCACTGCACTCTCTTTTGAAGCATCTTAATTTCCTCAACACTCGCGCACGTTCACGAAGACAGTTCTGGCACGTCCCACATGGCGTAGAAGTCTTACGCGTTGCCCTAGTCTGAGCAGCACTCAGAGTAACCCTCGGCTTCGCATTCCATCTAGAACCTCCTGCCTGAAATCAACGTGCCTCCTAGAGGAAGTCGGCTTGCGTTCTGACTGCAGTTTAAGTCCTGTTCTTCCTGTGGCACTGCAGGCTTTTGAATAGCCACAGGCCCAGAGGAGCAGCTACGGCGTTCCTTGGTTGAGGCAGTTCATTGAAGCAGCACACTCTACTTCGAGCAGCTGATTCAGGGAAAGACACACAGGGTAACCTGTGTCTCTTTGGACTTGTTAGAAACCACAGTGCGGTATGCTGAGCGTGCCAATGGAAACGGGGGCCTGTTGGAACTAGCCTTGCTTTCTCATTTGGAAGGCTGCATTCATGCTGCGTTGAAGCTGCCTGACATTCCCTGCACTTGATAGGCCTGTAAACCCTGTAAGAATGCTTCTGGGGAGAAAATGAATTTGCTGTCTAAACCAGGTGCTTCTGCGCCTGTGGTGCGGTCACCCTGACAAGCTCTAGCGTTAAAAGGAAACTCAACGTGTGAACTTGCCTCCAGGTTAGGCCTTTAGTAATCATGTAGATACGGAGGCATGCAGCTCTTTCCATGCGTTCTTAGTCGCTTATATGCTTTATTATAAAGGAAGTACACTTCTGAGGACTCCTAGGCCTCTCGGGTATGCATCATTTCCCCTCCAAGTTCACTGAGTACCTCCAGAGCCCTGTGGGCTGGCTGCGAAACTTCGAGTCCCATTTGTTGATCCCTCGGAGGCCCTCTGTGCGTGCCTAGAGACGGGCAAACACTGTTCGTTCCTTGAGGAGAGCTACATTTCCAGAGCCCTCGACCGGCCTCAGGACAACATTGCTGCTGAGTCCGAAGTGGCCAGGAAGACTTTGTCATGGCCCTTGTGTGAGCTGCCATGTGATAACACTCTGCTTTGAATGCTTCGAGGCCCTCGTACCTGGAGTCACTCTGCTCGAGGAGAAAGACAGCATCTTACCATGCGGTGTCGCTGACGCCACACCCAGCAGAAACACATGCCTGGAAGTAAGGCCCTGATTTGCCGTGCAGAAGCGGAGGCGTGCAGCAGTTTCCATGAGCCGGTGGCCTGTGCTCTGCGTACCTTTAACGGCAGCACAGTTTTCTGGACACCTAGGAGGCTAGCGTGGGCACCCTGTTGCCGGCAGGAACACTGAGTACCTCCAGGCGCACCTGGGTCTGCTAAGCAACATCCAGTCCCGTAGCCGTTTAGAGCCCCTCTGTGCATGCCGAGCGTAGAGAAACGCACTGCACTCTCTTTTGAAGCATCTTAATTTCCTCAACACTCGCGCACGTTCACGAAGACAGTTCTGGCACGTCCCACATGGCGTAGAAGTCTTACGCGTTGCCCTAGTCTGAGCAGCACTCAGAGTAACCCTCGGCTTCGCATTCCATCTAGAACCTCCTGCCTGAAATCAACGTGCCTCCTAGAGGAAGTCGGCTTGCGTTCTGACTGCAGTTCAAGTCCTGTTCTTACTGTGGCACTGCAGGCTTTTGAATAGCCACAGGCCCAGAGGAGCAGCTACGGCGTTCCTTGGTTGAGGCAGTTCATTGAAGCAGCACACTCTACTTCGAGCAGCTGATTCAGGGAAAGACACACAGGGTAACCTGTGTCTCTTTGGACTTGTTAGAAACCACAGTGGGGTATGCTGAGCGTGCCAATGGAAACGGGGGCCTGTTGGAACTAGCCTTGCTTTCTCATTTGGAAGGCTGCATTCATGCTGCGTTGAAGCTGCCTGACATTCCCTGCACTTGATAGGCCTGTAAACCCTGTAAGAATGCTTCTGGGGAGAAAATGAATTTGCTGTCTAAACCAGGTGCTTCTGCGCCTGTGGTGCGGTCACCCTGACAAGCTCTAGCGTTAAAAGGAAACTCAACGTGTGAACTTGCCTCCAGGTTAGGCCTTTAGTAATCATGTAGATACGGAGGCATGCAGCTCTTTCCATGCGTTCTTAGTCGCTTATATGCTTTATTATAAAGGAAGTACACTTCTGAGGACTCCTAGGCCTCTCGGGTATGCATCATTTCCCCTCCAAGTTCACTGAGTACCTCCAGAGCCCTGTGGGCTGGCTGCGAAACTTCGAGTCCCATTTGTTGATCCCTCGGAGGCCCTCTGTGCGTGCCTAGAGACGGGCAAACACTGTTCGTTCCTTGAGGAGAGCTACATTTCCAGAGCCCTCGACCGGCCTCAGGACAACATTGCTGCTGAGTCCGAAGTGGCCAGGAAGACTTTGTCATGGCCCTTGTGTGAGCTGCCATGTGATAACACTCTGCTTTGAATGCTTCGAGGCCCTCGTACCTGGAGTCACTCTGCTCGAGGAGAAAGACAGCATCTTACCATGCGGTGTCGCTGACGCCACACCCAGCAGAAACACATGCCTGGAAGTAAGGTCCTGATTTGCCGTGCAGAAGCGGAGGCGTGCAGCAGTTTCCATGAGCCGGTGGCCTGTGCTCTGCGTACCTTTAACGGCAGCACAGTTTTCTGGACACCTAGGAGGCTAGCGTGGGCACCCTGTTGCCGGCAGGAACACTGAGTACCTCCAGGCGCACCTGGGTCTGCTAAGCAACATCCAGTCCCGTAGCCGTTTAGAGCCCCTCTGTGCATGCCGAGCGTAGAGAAACGCACTGCACTCTCTTTTGAAGCATCTTAATTTCCTCAGCACTCGCGCACGTTCACGAAGACCGTTCTGGCACGTCCCACATGGCGTAGAAGTCTTACGCGTTGCCCTAGTCTGAGCAGCACTCAGAGTAACCCTCGGCTTCGCATTCCATCTAGAACCTCCTGCCTGAAATCACCGTGCCTCCTAGAGGAAGTCGGCTTGCTTTCTGACTGCAGTTTAAGTCCTGTTCTTCCTGTGGCACTGTAGGCTTTTGAATAGCCACAGGCCCAGAGGAGCAGCTACGGCGTTCCTTGGTTGAGGCAGTTCATTGATGCAGAACACTCTACTTCGAGAAGCTGATTCAGGGAAAGACACACAGGGTAACCTGTGTCTCTTTGGACTTGTTAGAAACCACAGTGGGGTATGCTGAGTGTGCCAATGGAAACGGGGGCCTGCTGGAACTAGCCTTGCTTTCTCATTTTGAAGGCTGCATTCATGCTGCGTTGAAGCTGCCTGACATTCCCTGCACTTGATAGGCCTGTAAACCCTGTAAGAATGCTTCTGGGGAGAAAATGAATTTGCTGTCTAAACCAGGTGCTTCTGCGCCTGTGGTGCGGTCACCCTGACAAGCTCTAGCGTTAAAAGGAAACAACGTGTGAACTTGCCTCCAGGTTAGGCCTTTAGTAATCATGTAGATACGGAGGCATGCAGCTCTTTCCATGAGTTCTTAGTCGCTTATATGCTTTATTATAAAGGAAGTACACTTCTGAGGACTCCTGCCCTCTCGGGTATGCATCATTTCCCCTCCAAGTTCACTGAGTACATCCAGAGCCCTGTGGGCCGGCTGCGCAACTTCAAGGCCCATTTGTTGATCCCTCGGAGGCCGTCTGTGGGTGCCTAGAGATAGGCAACACACTGTTCGTTCCTTGAGGAGAGCTACATTTCCAGAGACCCAGAACGGCCTCAGGACAACATTGCTGCTGGGTCCGAAGTGCCCAGGAAGACTGTGTCATGGCCCTGGTGTGAGCTGCCATGTGATAACACTCTGCTTTGAATGTTTCGAGGCCCTCGTACCTGGAGTCACTCTGCTCGAGGAGAAAGTCAGCATCTTACCATGCGGTGTCGCTGACGGCACACCCAGCAGAAACACATGCCTGGAAGTAATGCCTTGATTTGCCGTGCAGAAGCGGACCGTGTAGCAGTTTCCATGAGCCGCTGGCCTGTGCGCTGCGTACCTTTAACAGCAGCACAGTTTTCTGGACACCTAGGAGGCTAGCGTGGACACCCTGTTGCCGGCAGGAACACTGAGAACCCCCAGGCGCACCTGGATCTGCTAAGCAACATCCAGTCCCGTAGCCCTTTAGAGCCCCTCTGTGCATGCCGAGCATAGGGAAACACACTGCACTCTCTTTTGGAGCGTCTTAATTTCCTCAGCACTCGAGCACGTTCACGATCACCGTTCTGGCACGTCCCACATGGCGTAGAAGTCTTAGGCGTTGCCCTAGTCTGAGCAGCACTCAGAGTAACCCTCGGCTTCGCATTCCATCCAGAACCTCCTGCCTGAAGTCACCACGCCTCCTAGAGGAAGTCGGCTTGCGTTCTGACTGCAGTTTAAGTACTGTTCTTCCTGTGGCACTGCAGGCTTTTGAATAGCCACAGGCCCAGAGGAGCAGCTACGGCGTTCCTTGGTTGAGGCAGTTCACTTGATGCAGAACACCCTACTTTGAAAAGCTGATTCAGGGAAGGAAACACAGGGTAACCTGTGTCTCTTTGGACTTGTTAGAAACCACAGTGGGGTATGCTGAGTGTGCCCATGGAAACGGGGGCCTGCTGGAACTAGCCTTGCTTTCCCATTTTGAAGGCTGCATTCATGCTGCCTTGAAGCTGCCTGACATTCCCTGCTCTTGACAGGCCTGTAAACCCTGTAAGAATGCTTCTGGGGAGAAAATGAATTTGCTGTCTAAACCAGGTGCTTCCGTGACTGCGGTGTGGTCAGCCTGACAAGCTCTAGGGCTAAAAGGAAACTCAACGTGTGAACTTGCCTCCAGTTTAAGCCCTTAGTAGCCATGTAGATACGGAGGCATGCAGCTCTTTCCATGAGTTCTTATTCGCTTACTTGCTTTATTTTAAAGGAATTACACTTCTGAGGACTCCTCGGCCTCTCGGGTATGCATCATTTCCCCTCCAAGTTCACTGAGTACCTCCAGAGCCCTGTGGGCTGGCTGCGAAACTTCGAGTCCCATTTGTTGATCCCTCGGAGGCCCTCTGTGCGTGCCTAGAGACGGGCAAACACTGTTCGTTCCTTGAGGAGAGCTACATTTCCAGAGCCCTGGACCGGCCTCAGGACAATATTGCTGGTGAGTCCGAAGTGCACAGGAAGACTTTGTCATGGCCCTTGTGTGAGCTGCCATGTGATAACACTCTGCTTTGAATGCTTCGAGGCCCTCGTACCTGGAGTCACTCTGCTCGAGGAGAAAGACAGCATCTTACCATGCGGTGTCGCTGACGCCACACCCAGCAGAAACACATGCCTGGAAGTAAGGCCCTGATTTGCCGTGCAGAAGCGGAGGCGTGCAGCAGTTTCCATGAGCCGGTGGCCTGTGCTCTGCGTACCTTTAACGGCAGCACAGTTTTCTGGACACCTAGGAGGCTAGCGTGGGCACCCTGTTGCCGGCAGGAACACTGAGTACCTCCAGGCGCACCTGGGTCTGCTAAGCAACATCCAGTCCCGTAGCCGTTTAGAGCCCCTCTGTGCATGCCGAGCGTAGAGAAACGCACTGCACTCTCTTTTGAAGCATCTTAATTTCCTCAACACTCGCGCACGTTCACGAAGACCGTTCTGGCACGTCCCACATGGCGTAGAAGTCTTACGCGTTGCCCTAGTCTGAGCAGCACTCAGAGTAACCCTCGGCTTCGCATTCCATCTAGAACCTCCTGCCTGAAATCAACGTGCCTCCTAGAGGAAGTCGGCTTGCGTTCTGACTGCAGTTTAAGTCCTGTTCTTCCTGTGGCACTGCAGGCTTTTGAATAGCCACAGGCCCAGAGGAGCAGCTACGGCGTTCCTTGGTTGAGGCAGTTCATTGAAGCAGCACACTCTACTTCGAGCAGCTGATTCAGGGAAAGACACACAGGGTAACCTGTGTCTCTTTGGACTTGTTAGAAACCACAGTGGGGTATGCTGAGCGTGCCAATGGAAACGGGGGCCTGCTGGAACTAGCCTTGCTTTCTCATTTGGAAGGCTGCATTCATGCTGCGTTGAAGCTGCCTGACATTCCCTGCACTTGATAGGCCTGTAAACCCTGTAAGAATGCTTCTGGGGAGAAAATGAATTTGCTGTCTAAACCAGGTGCTTCTGCGCCTGTGGTGCGGTCACCCTGACAAGCTCTAGCGTTAAAAGGAAACTCAACGTGTGAACTTGCCTCCAGGTTAGGCCTTTAGTAATCATGTAGATACGGAGGCATGCAGCTCTTTCCATGCGTTCTTAGTCGCTTATATGCTTTATTATAAAGGAAGTACACTTCTGAGGACTCCTAGGCCTCTCGGGTATGCATCATTTCCCCTCCAAGTTCACTGAGTACATCCAGAGCCCTGTGGGCCGGCTGCACAACTTTGAGTCCCATTTGTTGATCCCTCGGAGGCCGTCTGTGGGTGCCTAGAGATAGGCAACACACTGTTCGTTCCTTGAGGAGAGCTACATTTCCAGAGACCCAGAACGGCCTCAGGACAACATTGCTGCTGAGTCCGAAGTGCCCAGGAAGACTGTGTCATGGCCCTGGTGTGAGCTGCCATGTGATAACACTCTGCTTTGAATGTTTCGAGGCCCTCGTACCTGGAGTCACTCTGCTCGAGGAGAAAGTCAGCATCTTACCATGCGGTGTCGCTGACGGCACACCCAGCAGAAACACATGCCTGGAAGTAATGCCTTGATTTGCCGTGCAGAAGCGGACCGTGTAGCAGTTTCCATGAGCCGGTGGCCTGTGCGCTGCGTACCTTTAACGGCAGCACAGTTTTCTGGACACCTAGGAGGCTAGCGTGGACACCCTATTGCCGGCAGGAACACTGAGAACCCCCAGGCGCACCTGGATCTGCTAAGCAACATCCAGTCCCGTAGCCCTTTAGAGCCCCTCTGTGCATGCCGAGCATAGGGAAACACACTGCACTCTCTTTTGGAGCGTCTTAATTTCCTCAGCACTCGAGCACGTTCACGAACACCGTTCTGGCACGTCCCACATGGCGTAGAAATCTAACGCGTTGCCCTAGTCTGAGCTGCACTCAGAGTAACCCTCGGCTTCGCATTCCATCTAGGACCTCCTGCCTGAAGTCACCATGCCTCCTAGAAGAAGTCGGCTTGCGTTCTGACTGCAGTTTAAGTCCTGTTCTTCCTGTGGCACTGCAGGCTTATGAATAGCCACAGGCCCAGAGGAGCAGCTACGGCGTTCCTTGGTTGAGGCAGTTCGCTTGATGCAGAACACTCGAATTCGAGAAGCTGATTCAGGGAAAGATACATAGCGTAACCTGTGTCTCTTTGGACTTGTTAGAAACCACAGTGGGGTATGCTGAGTGTGCCCATGGAAACGGGGGCCTGCTGGAACTAGCCTTGCTTTCCCATTTTGAAGGCTGCATTCATGCTGCCTTGAAGCTGCCTGACATTCCCTGCTCTTGACAGGCCTGTAAACCCTGTAAGAATGCTTCTGGGGAGAAAATGAATTTGCTATCTAAACTACGTGCTTCTGCGCCTACGGTGTGGTCAGCCTGACAAGCTCTAGCGCTAAAAGGAAACTCAACGTGTGAACTTGCCTCCAGTTTAGCCCTCAGTACCCATGTAGATACGGAGGCATGCAGCTCTTTCCATGAGTTCTTAGTCGCTTATATGCTTTACTATAAAGGAAGTACACTTCTGAGGACTCCTAGGCCTCTCGGGTATGCATCATTTCCCCTCCAAGTTCACTGAGTACCTCCAGAGCCCTGTGGGCTGGCTGCGAAACTTCGAGTCCCATTTGTTGATCCCTCGGAGGCCCTCTGTTCGTGCCTAGAGACAGGCAAACACTGTTCGTTCCTTGAGGAGAGCTACATTTCCAGAGCCCTCGACCGGCCTCAGGACAACATTGCTGGTGAGTCCGAAGTGCCCAGGAAGACTTTGTCATGGCCCTTGTGTGAGCTGCCATGTGATAACACTCTGCTTTGAATGTTTCGAGGCCCTCGTACCTGGAGTCACTCTGCTCGAGGAGAAAGTCAGCATCTTACCATGCGGTGTCGCTGACGGCACACCCAGCAGAAACACATGCCTGGAAGTAATGCCTTGATTTGCCGTGCAGAAGCGGACCGTGTAGCAGTTTCCATGAGCCGCTGGCCTGTGCGCTGCGTACCTTTAACGGCAGCACAGTTTTCTGGACACCTAGGAGGCTAGCGTGGGCACCCTGTTGCCGGCAGGAACACTGAGTACCTCCAGGCGCACCTGGGTCTGCTAAGCAACATCCAGTCCCGTAGCCGTTTAGAGCCCCTCTGTGCATGCCGAGCGTAGAGAAACGCACTGCACTCTCTTTTGAAGCATCTTAATTTCCTCAGCACTCGCGCACGTTCACGAAGACCGTTCTGGCACGTCCCACATGGCGTAGAAGTCTTACGCGTTGCCCTAGTCTGAGCAGCACTCAGAGTAACCCTCGGCTTCGCATTCCATCTAGAACCTCCTGCCTGAAATCACCGTGCCTCCTAGAGGAAATCGGCTTGCGTTCTGACTGCAGTTTAAGTCCTGTTCTTCCTGTGGCACTGCAGGCTTTTGAATAGCCACAGGCCCAGAGGAGCAGCTACGGCGTTCCTTGGTTGAGGCAGTTCATTGATGCAGAACACTCTACTTCGAGAAGCTGATTCAGGGAAAGACACACAGGGTAACCTGTGTCTCTTTGGACTTGTTAGAAACCACAGTGGGGTATGCTGAGTGTGCCAATGGAAACGGGGGCCTGCTGGAACTAGCCTTGCTTTCTCATTTTGAAGGCTGCATTCATGCTGCGTTGAAGCTGCCTGACATTCCCTGCACTTGATAGGCCTGTAAACCCTGTAAGAATGCTTCTGGGGAGAAAATGAATTTGCTGTCTAAACCAGGTGCTTCTGCGCCTGTGGTGCGGTCACCCTGACAAGCTCTAGCGTTAAAAGGAAACTCAACGTGTGAACTTGCCTCCAGGTTAGGCCTTTAGTAATCATGTAGATACGGAGGCATGCAGCTCTTTCCATGAGTTCTTAGTCGCTTATATGCTTTATTATAAAGGAAGTACACTTCTGAGGACTCCTGCCCTCTCGGGTATGCATCATTTCCCCTCCAAGTTCACTGAGTACATCCAGAGCCCTGTGGGCCGGCTGCGCAACTTCGAGGCCCATTTGTTGATCCCTCGGAGGCCGTCTGTGGGTGCTTAGAGATGGGCAACACACTGTTCGTTCCTTGAGGAGAGCTACATTTCCAGAGACCTCGACCGGCCTCAGGACAACATTGCTGGTGAGTCCGAAGTGCCCAGGAAGACTTTGTCATGGCCCTTGTGTGAGCTGCCATGTGATAACACTCTGCTTTGAATGCTTCGAGGCCCTCATACCTGGAGTCACTCTGCTCGAGGAGAAAGACAGCATCTTACCATGCGGTGTCGCTGACGCCACACCCAGCAGAAACACATGCCTGGAAGTAAGGCCCTGATTTGCCGTGCAGAAGCGGAGGCGTGCAGCAGTTTCCATGAGCCGGTGGCCTGTGCTCTGCGTACCTTTAACGGCAGCACAGTTTTCTGGACACCTAGGAGGCTAGCGTGGACACCCTGTTGCCGGCAGGAACACTGAGAACCCCCAGGCGCACCTGGATCTGCTAAGCAACATCCAGTCCCGTAGCCCTTTAGAGCCCCTCTGTGCATGCCGAGCATAGGGAAACACACTGCACTCTCTTTTGGAGCGTCTTAATTTCCTCAGCACTCGAGCACGTTCTCGAACACCATTCTGGCACGTCCCACATGGCGTAGAAGTCTTAGGCGTTGCCCTAGTCTGAGCTGCACTCAGAGTAACCCTCGGCTTCGCATTCCATCCAGAACCTCCTGCCTGAAGTCACCACGCCTCCTAGAGGAAGTCGGCTTGCGTTCTGACTGCAGTTTAAGTACTGTTCTTCCTGTGGCACTGCAGGCTTTTGAATAGCCACAGGCCCAGAGGAGCAGCTACGGCGTTCCTTGGTTGAGGCAGTTCACTTGATGCAGAACACCCTACTTCGAAAAGCTGATTCAGGGAAGGAAACACAGGGTAACCTGTGTCTCTTTGGACTTGTTAGAAACCACAGTGGGGTATGCTGAGTGTGCCCATGGAAACGGGGGCCTGCTGGAACTAGCCTTGCTTTCCCATTTTGAAGGCTGCATTCATGCTGCCTTGAAGCTGCCTGACATTCCCTGCACTTGATAGGCCTGTAAACACTGTAACAATGCTTCTGGGGAAAAAATGAATTTGCTGTCTAAACCAGGTGCTTCCGTGACTGCGGTGTGGTCAGCCTGACAAGCTCTAGCACTAAAAGGAAACTCAACGTGTGAACTTGCCTCCAGTTTAAGCCCTTAGTAGCCATGTAGATACGGAGGCATGCAGCTCTTTCCATGAATTCTTATTCGCTTACTTGCTTTATTTTAAAGGAATTACACTTCTGAGGACTCCTAGGCCTCTCGGGTATGCATCATTTCCCCTCCAAGTTCACTGAGTACCTCCAGAGCCCTGTGGGCTGGCTGCGAAACTTCGAGTCCCATTTGTTGATCCCTCGGAGGCCCTCTGTGCATGCCTAGAGACGGGCAAACACTGTTCGTTCCTTGAGGAGAGCTACATTTCCAGAGCCCTCGACCGGCCTCAGGACAACATTGCTGGTGAGTCCGAAGTGCCCAGGAAGACTTTGTCATGGCCCTTGTGTGAGCTGCCATGTGATAACACTCTGCTTTGAATGCTTCGAGGCCCTCGTACCTGGAGTCACTCTGCTCGAGGAGAAAGACAGCATCTTACCATGCGGTGTCGCTGACGCCACACCCAGCAGAAACACATGCCTGGAAGTAAGGTCCTGATTTGCCGTGCAGAAGCGGAGGCGTGCAGCAGTTTCCATGAGCCGGTGGCCTGTGCTCTGCGTACCTTTAACGGCAGCACAGTTTTCTGGACACCTAGGAGGCTAGCGTGGGCACCCTGTTGCCGGCAGGAACACTGAGTACCTCCAGGCGCACCTGGGTCTGCTAAGCAACATCCAGTCCCGTAGCCGTTTAGAGCCCCTCTGTGCATGCCGAGCGTAGAGAAACGCACTGCACTCTCTTTTGAAGCATCTTAATTTCCTCAGCACTCGCGCACGTTCACGAAGACCGTTCTGGCACGTCCCACATGGCGTAGAAGTCTTACGCGTTGCCCTAGTCTGAGCAGCACTCAGAGTAACCCTCGGCTTCGCATTCCATCTAGAACCTCCTGCCTGAAATCACCGTGCCTCCTAGAGGAAGTCGGCTTGCGTTCTGACTGCAGTTTAAGTCCTGTTCTTCCTGTGGCACTGCAGGCTTTTGAATAGCCACAGGCCCAGAGGAGCAGCTACGGCGTTCCTTGGTTGAGGCAGTTCATTGATGCAGAACACTCTACTTCGAGAAGCTGATTCAGGGAAAGACACACAGGGTAACCTGTGTCTCTTTGGACTTGTTAGAAACCACAGTGGGGTATGCTGAGTGTGCCAATGGAAACGGGGGCCTGCTGGAACTAGCCTTGCTTTCTCATTTTGAAGGCTGCATTCATGCTGCGTTGAAGCTGCCTGACATTCCCTGCACTTGATAGGCCTGTAAACCCTGTAAGAATGCTTCTGGGGAGAAAATGAATTTGCTGTCTAAACCAGGTGCTTCTGCGCCTGTGGTGCGGTCACCCTGACAAGCTCTAGCGTTAAAAGGAAACAACGTGTGAACTTGCCTCCAGGTTAGGCCTTTAGTAATCATGTAGATACGGAGGCATGCAGCTCTTTCCATGAGTTCTTAGTCGCTTATATGCTTTATTATAAAGGAAGTACACTTCTGAGGACTCCTGCCCTCTCGGGTATGCATCATTTCCCCTCCAAGTTCACTGAGTACATCCAGAGCCCTGTGGGCCGGCTGCGCAACTTCGAGGCCCATTTGTTGATCCCTCGGAGGCCGTCTGTGGGTGCCTAGAGATAGGCAACACACTGTTCGTTCCTTGAGGAGAGCTACATTTCCAGAGACCCAGAACGGCCTCAGGACAACATTGCTGGTGAGTCCGAAGTGCCCAGGAAGACTGTGTCATGGCCCTGGTGTGAGCTGCCATGTGATAACACTCTGCTTTGAATGTTTCGAGGCCCTCGTACCTGGAGTCACTCTGCTCGAGGAGAAAGTCAGCATCTTACCATGCGGTGTCGCTGACGGCACACCCAGCAGAAACACATGCCTGGAAGTAATGCCCTGATTTGCCGTGCAGAAGCGGAGGCGTGCAGCAGTTTCCATGAGCCGGTGGCCTGTGCTCTGCGTACCTTTAACGGCAGCACAGTTTTCTGGACACTTAGGAGGCTAGCGTGGGCACCCTGTTGCCGGCAGGAACACTGAGTAGCCCCAGGCGTATCTGGGTCTCCTAAGCAACATCCAGTCCCGTAGCCCTTCAGAGCCCTGATGTGCATGCCGAGCATAGGGAAATGCACTGCACTCTCTTTTGCAGCATCTTAATTTCCTCAGCACTCGCGCACGTTCACGAACACCGTTCTGGCACGTCCCACATGGCGTAGAAATCGAACGCGTTGCCCTAGTCTGAGCTGCACTCAGAGTAACCCTCGGCTTCGCATTCCATCTAGGACCTCCTGCCTGAAGTCACCATGCCTCCTAGAAGAAGTCGGCTTGCGTTCTGACTGCAGTTTAAGTCCTGTTCTTCCTGTGGCACTGCAGGCTTATGAATAGCCACAGGCCCAGAGGAGCAGCTACGGCGTTCCTTGGTTGAGGCAGTTCGCTTGATGCAGAACACTCGAATTCGAGAAGCTGATTCAGGGAAAGATACATAGCGTAACCTGTGTCTCTTTGGACTTGTTAGAAACCACAGTGGGGTATGCTGAGTGTGCCCATGGAAACGGGGGCCTGCTGGAACTAGCCTTGCTTTCCCATTTTGAAGGCTGCATTCATGCTGCCTTGAAGCTGCCTGACATTCCCTGCTCTTGACAGGCCTGTAAACCCTGTAAGAATGCTTCTGGGGAGAAAATGAATTTGCTATCTAAACTACGTGCTTCTGCGCCTGCGGTGTGGTCACCCTGACAAGCTCTAGCGCTAAAAGGAAACTCAACGTGTGAACTTGCCTCCAGTTTAGCCCTTAGTACCCATGTAGATACGGAGGCATGCAGCTCTTTCCATGAGTTCTTAGTCGCTTATATGCTTTACTATAAAGGAAGTACACTTCTGAGGACTCCTAGGCCTCTCGGGTATGCATCATTTCCCCTCCAAGTTCACTGAGTACCTCCAGAGCCCTGTGGGCTGGCTGCGAAACTTCGAGTCCCATTTGTTGATCCCTCGGAGGCCCTCTGTGCGTGCCTAGAGACAGGCAAACACTGTTCGTTCCTTGAGGAGAGCTACATTTCCAGAGCCCTCGACCGGCCTCAGGACAACATTGCTGCTGAGTCCGAAGTGCCCAGGAAGACTTTGTCATGGCCCTTGTGTGAGCTGCCATGTGATAACACTCTGCTTTGAATGTTTCGAGGCCCTCGTACCTGGAGTCACTCTGCTCGAGGAGAAAGTCAGCATCTTACCATGCGGTGTCGCTGACGGCACACCCAGCAGAAACACATGCCTGGAAGTAATGCCTTGATTTGCCGTGCAGAAGCGGACCGTGTAGCAGTTTCCATGAGCCGCTGGCCTGTGCGCTGCGTACCTTTAACGGCAGCACAGTTTTCTGGACACCTAGGAGGCTAGCGTGGGCACCCTGTTGCCGGCAGGAACACTGAGTACCTCCAGGCGCACCTGGGTCTGCTAAGCAACATCCAGTCCCGTAGCCGTTTAGAGCCCCTCTGTGCATGCCGAGCGTAGAGAAACGCACTGCACTCTCTTCTGAAGCATCTTAATTTCCTCAGCACTCGCGCACGTTCACGAAGACCGTTCTGGCACGTCCCACATGGCGTAGAAGTCTTACGCGTTGCCCTAGTCTGAGCAGCACTCAGAGTAACCCTCGGCTTCGCATTCCATCTAGAACCTCCTGCCTGAAATCACCGTGCCTCCTAGAGGAAGTCGGCTTGCATTCTGACTGCAGTTTAAGTCCTGTTCTTCCTGTGGCACTGCAGGCTTTTGAATAGCCACAGGCCCAGAGGAGCAGCTACGGCGTTCCTTGGTTGAGGCAGTTCATTGATGCAGAACACTCTACTTCGAGAAGCTGATTCAGGGAAAGACACACAGGGTAACCTGTGTCTCTTTGGACTTGTTAGAAACCACAGTGGGGTATGCTGAGTGTGCCAATGGAAACGGGGGCCTGCTGGAACTAGCCTTGCTTTCTCATTTTGAAGGCTGCATTCATGCTGCGTTGAAGCTGCCTGACATTCCCTGCACTTGATAGGCCTGTAAACCCTGTAAGAATGCTTCTGGGGAGAAAATGAATTTGCTGTCTAAACCAGGTGCTTCTGCGCCTGTGGTGCGGTCACCCTGACAAGCTCTAGCGTTAAAAGGAAACTCAACGTGTGAACTTGCCTCCAGGTTAGGCCTTTAGTAATCATGTAGATACGGAGGCATGCAGCTCTTTCCATGAGTTCTTAGTCGCTTATATGCTTTATTATAAAGGAAGTACACTTCTGAGGACACCTGCCCTCTCGGGTATGCATCATTTCCCCTCCAAGTTCACTGAGTACATCCAGAGCCCTGTGGGCCGGCTGCGCAACTTCGAGGCCCATTTGTTGATCCCTCGGAGGCCGTCTGTGGGTGCTTAGAGATGGGCAACACACTGTTCGTTCCTTGAGGAGAGCTACATTTCCAGAGACCTCGACCGGCCTCAGGACAACATTGCTGGTGAGTCCGAAGTGCCCAGGAAGACTTTGTCATGGCCCTTGTGTGAGCTGCCATGTGATAACACTCTGCTTTGAATGCTTCGAGGCCCTCATACCTGGAGTCACTCTGCTCGAGGAGAAAGACAGCATCTTACCATGCGGTGTCGCTGACGCCACACCCAGCAGAAACACATGCCTGGAAGTAAGGCCCTGATTTGCCGTGCAGAAGCGGAGGCGTGCAGCAGTTTCCATGAGCCGGTGGCCTGTGCTCTGCGTACCTTTAACGGCAGCACAGTTTTCTGGACACCTAGGAGGCTAGCGTGGGCACCCTGTTGCCGGCAGGAACACTGAGTACCTCCAGGCGCACCTGGGTCTGCTAAGCAACATCCAGTCCCGTAGCCGTTTAGAGCCCCTCTGTGCATGCCGAGCGTAGAGAAACGCACTGCACTCTCTTTTGAAGCATCTTAATTTCCTCAGCACTCGCGCACGTTCACGAAGACCGTTCTGGCACGTCCCACATGGCGTAGAAGTCTTACGCGTTGCCCTAGTCTGAGCAGCACTCAGAGTAACCCTCGGCTTCGCATTCCATCTAGAACCTCCTGCCTGAAATCACCGTGCCTCCTAGAGGAAGTCGGCTTGCGTTCTGACTGCAGTTTAAGTCCTGTTCTTCCTGTGGCACTGCAGGCTTTTGAATAGCCACAGGCCCAGAGGAGCAGCTACGGCGTTCCTTGGTTGAGGCAGTTCATTGATGCAGAACACTCTACTTCGAGAAGCTGATTCAGGGAAAGACACACAGGGTAACCTGTGTCTCTTTGGACTTTTTAGAAACCACAGTGGGGTATGCTGAGTGTGCCAATGGAAACGGGGGCCTGCTGGAACTAGCCTTGCTTTCTCATTTTGAAGGCTGCATTCATGCTGCGTTGAAGCTGCCTGACATTCCCTGCACTTGATAGGCCTGTAAACCCTGTAAGAATGCTTCTGGGGAGAAAATGAATTTGCTGTCTAAACCAGGTGCTTCTGCGCCTGTGGTGCGGTCACCCTGACAAGCTCTAGCGTTAAAAGGAAACTCAACGTGTGAACTTGCCTCCAGGTTAGGCCTTTAGTAATCATGTAGATACGGAGGCATGCAGCGCTTTCCATGAGTTCTTAGTTGCTTATATGCTTTATTATAAAGGAAGTACACTTCTGAGGACTCCTGCCCTCTCGGGTATGCATCATTTCCCCTCCAAGTTCACTGAGTACATCCAGAGCCCTGTGGGCCGGCTGCACAACTTTGAGTCCCATTTGTTGATCCCTCGGAGGCCGTCTGTGGGTGCCTAGAGATAGGCAACACACTGTTCGTTCCTTGAGGAGAGCTACATTTCCAGAGACCCAGAACGGCCTCAGGACAACATTGCTGCTGAGTCCGAAGTGCCCAGGAAGACTGTGTCATGGCCCTGGTGTGAGCTGCCATGTGATAACACTCTGCTTTGAATGTTTCGAGGCCCTCGTACCTGGAGTCACTCTGCTCGAGGAGAAAGTCAGCATCTTACCATGCGGTGTCGCTGACGGCACACCCAGCAGAAACACATGCCTGGAAGTAATGCCCTGTTTTGCCGTGCAGAAGCGGAGGCGTGCAGCAGTTTCCATGAGCCGGTGGCCTGTGCTCTGCGTACCTTTAACGGCAGCACAGTTTTCTGGACACTTAGGAGGCACCCTGTTGCCTGCAGGAACACTGAGTAGCCCCAGGCGTATCTGGGTCTCCTAAGCAACATCCAGTCCCGTAGCCCTTCAGAGCCCTGATGTGCATGCCGAGCATAGGGAAATGCACTGCACTCTCTTTTGCAGCATCTTAATTTCCTCAGCACTCGCGCACGTTCACGAACACCGTTCTGGCACGTCCCACATGGCGTAGAAATCTAACGCGTTGCCCTAGTCTGAGCTGCACTCAGAGTAACCCTCGGCTTCGCATTCCATCTAGGACCTCCTGCCTGAAGTCACCATGCCTCCTAGAAGAAGTCGGCTTGCGTTCTGACTGCAGTTTAAGTCCTGTTCTTCCTGTGGCACTGCAGGCTTATGAATAGCCACAGGCCCAGAGGAGCAGCTACGGCGTTCCTTGGTTGAGGCAGTTCGCTTGATGCAGAACACTCGAATTCGAGAAGCTGATTCAGGGAAAGATACATAGCGTAACCTGTGTCTCTTTGGACTTGTTAGAAACCACAGTGGGGTATGCTGAGTGTGCCCATGGAAACGGGGGCCTGCTGGAACTAGCCTTGCTTTCCCATTTTGAAGGCTGCATTCATGCTGCCTTGAAGCTGCCTGACATTCCCTGCTCTTGACAGGCCTGTAAACCCTGTAAGAATGCTTCTGGGGAGAAAATGAATTTGCTATCTAAACTACGTGCTTCTGCGCCTGCGGTGTGGTCACCCTGACAAGCTCTAGCGCTAAAAGGAAACTCAACGTGTGAACTTGCCTCCAGTTTAGCCCTTAGTACCCATGTAGATACGGAGGCATGCAGCTCTTTCCATGAGTTCTTAGTCGCTTATATGCTTTACTATAAAGGAAGTACACTTCTGAGGACTCCTAGGCCTCTCGGGTATGCATCATTTCCCCTCCAAGTTCACTGAGTACCTCCAGAGCCCTGTGGGCTGGCTGCGAAACTTCGAGTCCCATTTGTTGATCCCTCGGAGGCCCTCTGTGCGTGCCTAGAGACAGGCAAACACTGTTCGTTCCTTGAGGAGAGCTACATTTCCAGAGCCCTCGACCGGCCTCAGGACAACATTGCTGCTGAGTCCGAAGTGCCCAGGAAGACTTTGTCATGGCCCTTGTGTGAGCTGCCATGTGATAACACTCTGCTTTGAATGTTTCGAGGCCCTCGTACCTGGAGTCACTCTGCTCGAGGAGAAAGTCAGCATCTTACCATGCGGTGTCGCTGACGGCACACCCAGCAGAAACACATGCCTGGAAGTAATGCCTTGATTTGCCGTGCAGAAGCGGACCGTGTAGCAGTTTCCATGAGCCGCTGGCCTGTGCGCTGCGTACCTTTAACGGCAGCACAGTTTTCTGGACACCTAGGAGGCTAGCGTGGGCACCCTGTTGCCGGCAGGAACACTGAGTACCTCCAGGTGCACCTGGGTCTGCTAAGCAACATCCAGTCCCGTAGCCGTTTAGAGCCCCTCTGTGCATGCCGAGCGTAGAGAAACGCACTGCACTCTCTTTTGAAGCATCTTAATTTCCTCAGCACTCGCGCACGTTCACGAAGACCGTTCTGGCACGTCCCACATGGCGTAGAAGTCTTACGCGTTGCCCTAGTCTGAGCAGCACTCAGAGTAACCCTCGGCTTCGCATTCCATCTAGAACCTCCTGCCTGAAATCACCGTGCCTCCTAGAGGAAGTCGGCTTGCGTTCTGACTGCAGTTTAAGTCCTGTTCTTCCTGTGGCACTGCAGGCTTTTGAATAGCCACAGGCCCAGAGGAGCAGCTACGGCGTTCCTTGGTTGAGGCAGTTCATTGATGCAGAACACTCTACTTCGAGAAGCTGATTCAGGGAAAGACACACAGGGTAACCTGTGTCTCTTTGGACTTGTTAGAAACCACAGTGGGGTATGCTGAGTGTGCCAATGGAAACGGGGGCCTGCTGGAACTAGCCTTGCGTTCTCATTTTGAAGGCTGCATTCATGCTGCGTTGAAGCTGCCTGACATTCCCTGCACTTGATAGGCCTGTAAACCCTGTAAGAATGCTTCTGGGGAGAAAATGAATTTGCTGTCTAAACCAGGTGCTTCTGCGCCTGTGGTGCGGTCACCCTGACAAGCTCTAGCGTTAAAAGGAAACAACGTGTGAACTTGCCTCCAGGTTAGGCCTTTAGTAATCATGTAGATACGGAGGCATGCAGCTCTTTCCATGAGTTCTTAGTCGCTTATATGCTTTATTATAAAGGAAGTACACTTCTGAGGACTCCTGCCCTCTCGGGTATGCATCATTTCCCCTCCAAGTTCACTGAGTACATCCAGAGCCCTGTGGGCCGGCTGTGCAACTTCGAGGCCCATTTGTTGATCCCTCGGAGGCCGTCTGTGGGTGCTTAGAGATGGGCAACACACTGTTCGTTCCTTGAGGAGAGCTACATTTCCAGAGACCTCGACCGGCCTCAGGACAACATTGCTGGTGAGTCCGAAGTGCCCAGAAAGACTTTGTCATGGCCCTTGTGTGAGCTGCCATGTGATAACACTCTGCTTTGAATGCTTCGAGGCCCTCATACCTGGAGTCACTCTGCTCGAGGAGAAAGACAGCATCTTACCATGCGGTGTCGCTGACGCCACACCCAGCAGAAACACATGCCTGGAAGTAAGGCCCTGATTTGCCGTGCAGAAGCGGACCGTGTAGCAGTTTCCATGAGCCGGTGGCCTGTGCTCTGCGTACCTTTAACGGCAGCACAGTTTTCTGGACACCTAGGAGGCTAGCGTGGACACCCTGTTGCCGGCAGGAACACTGAGTACCTCCAGGCGCACCTGGGTCTGCTAAGCAACATCCAGTCCCGTAGCCGTTTAGAGCCCCTCTGTGCATGCCGAGCGTAGAGAAACGCACTGCACTCTCTTTTGAAGCATCTTAATTTCCTCAGCACTCGCGCACGTTCACGAAGACCGTTCTGGCACGTCCCACATGGCGTAGAAGTCTTACGCGTTGCCCTAGTCTGAGCAGCACTCAGAGTAACCCTCGGCTTCGCATTCCATCTAGAACCTCCTGCCTGAAATCACCGTGCCTCCTAGAGGAAGTCGGCTTGCGTTCTGACTGCAGTTTAAGTCCTGTTCTTCCTGTGGCACTGCAGGCTTTTGAATAGCCACAGGCCCAGAGGAGCAGCTACGGCGTTCCTTGGTTGAGGCAGTTCATTGATGCAGAACACTCTACTTCGAGAAGCTGATTCAGGGAAAGACACACAGGGTAACCTGTGTCTCTTTGGACTTGTTAGAAACCACAGTGGGGTATGCTGAGTGTGCCAATGGAAACGGGCGCCTGCTGGAACTAGCCTTGCTTTCTCATTTGGAAGGCTGCATTCATGCTGCGTTGAAGCTGCCTGACATTCCCTGCACTTGATAGGCCTGTAAACCCTGTAAGAATGCTTCTGGGGAGAAAATGAATTTGCTGTCTAAACCAGGTGCTTCTGCGCCTGTGGTGCGGTCACCCTGACAAGCTCTAGCGTTAAAAGGAAACAACGTGTGAACTTGCCTCCAGGTTAGGCCTTTAGTAATCATGTAGATACGGAGGCATGCAGCTCTTTCCATGAGTTCTTAGTCGCTTATATGCTTTATTATAAAGGAAGTACACTTCTGAGGACTCCTGCCCTCTCGGGTATGCATCATTTCCCCTCCAAGTTCACTGAGTACATCCAGAGCCCTGTGGGCCGGCTGCGCAACTTCAAGGCCCATTTGTTGATCCCTCGGAGGCCGTCTGTGGGTGCCTAGAGATAGGCAACACACTGTTCGTTCCTTGAGGAGAGCTACATTTCCAGAGACCCAGAACGGCCTCAGGACAACATTGCTGGTGAGTCCGAAGTGCCCAGGAAGACTGTGTCATGGCCCTGGTGTGAGCTGCCATGTGATAACACTCTGCTTTGAATGTTTCGAGGCCCTCGTACCTGGAGTCACTCTGCTCGAGGAGAAAGTCAGCATCTTACCATGCGGTGTCGCTGACGGCACACCCAGCAGAAACACATGCCTGGAAGTAATGCCCTGATTTGCCGTGCAGAAGCGGAGGCGTGCAGCAGTTTCCATGAGCCGGTGGCCTGTGCTCTGCGTACCTTTAACGGCAGCACAGTTTTCTGGACACCTAGGAGGCTAGCGTGGGCACCCTGTTGCCGGCAGGAACACTGAGTAGCCCCAGGCGTATCTGGGTCTCCTAAGCAACATGCAGTCCCTTAGTCCTTCAGAGCCCTGATGTGCATGCCGAGCATAGGGAAATGCACTGCACTCTCTTTTGCAGCATCTTAATTTCCTCAGCACTCGCGCACGTTCACGAACACCGTTCTGGCACGTCCCACATGGCGTAGAAATCGAACGCGTTGCCCTAGTCTGAGCTGCACTCAGAGTAACCCTCGGCTTCGCATTCCATCTAGGACCTCCTGCCTGAAGTCACCATGCCTCCTAGAAGAAGTCGGCTTGCGTTCTGACTGCAGTTTAAGTCCTGTTCTTCCTGTGGCACTGCAGGCTTATGAATAGCCACAGGCCCAGAGGAGCAGCTACGGCGTTCCTTGGTTGAGGCAGTTCGCTTGATGCAGAACACTCGAATTCGAGAAGCTGATTCAGGGAAAGATACATAGCGTAACCTGTGTCTCTTTGGACTTGTTAGAAACCACAGTGGGGTATGCTGACTGTGCCCATGGAAACGGGGGCCTGCTGGAACTAGCCTTGCTTTCCCATTTTGAAGGCTGCATTCATGCTGCCTTGAAGCTGCCTGACATTCCCTGCTCTTGACAGGCCTGTAAACCCTGTAAGAATGCTTCTGGGGAGAAAATGAATTTGCTATCTAAACTATGTGCTTCTGCGCCTGCGGTGTGGTCACCCTGACAAGCTCTAGCGCTAAAAGGAAACTCAACGTGTGAACTTGCCTCCAGTTTAGCCCTTAGTACCCATGTAGATACGGAGGCATGCAGCTCTTTCCATGAGTTCTTAGTCGCTTATATGCTTTACTATAAAGGAAGTACACTTCTGAGGACTCCTAGGCCTCTCGGGTATGCATCATTTCCCCTCCAAGTTCACTGAGTACCTCCAGAGCCCTGTGGGCTGGCTGCGAAACTTCGAGTCCCATTTGTTGATCCCTCGGAGGCCCTCTGTGCGTGCCTAGAGACAGGCAAACACTGTTCGTTCCTTGAGGAGAGCTACATTTCCAGAGCCCTCGACCGGCCTCAGGACAACATTGCTGCTGAGTCCGAAGTGCCCAGGAAGACTTTGTCATGGCCCTTGTGTGAGCTGCCATGTGATAACACTCTGCTTTGAATGTTTCGAGGCCCTCGTACCTGGAGTCACTCTGCTCGAGGAGAAAGTCAGCATCTTACCATGCGGTGTCGCTGACGGCACACCCAGCAGAAACACATGCCTGGAAGTAATGCCTTGATTTGCCGTGCAGAAGCGGACCGTGTAGCAGTTTCCATGAGCCGCTGGCCTGTGCGCTGCGTACCTTTAACGGCAGCACAGTTTTCTGGACACCTAGGAGGCTAGCGTGGGCACCCTGTTGCCGGCAGGAACACTGAGTACCTCCAGGCGCACCTGGGTCTGCTAAGCAACATCCAGTCCCGTAGCCGTTTAGAGCCCCTCTGTGCATGCCGAGCGTAGAGAAACGCACTGCACTCTCTTTTGAAGCATCTTAATTTCCTCAGCACTCGCGCACGTTCACGAAGACCGTTCTGGCACGTCCCACATGGCGTAGAAGTCTTACGCGTTGCCCTAGTCTGAGCAGCACTCAGAGTAACCCTCGGCTTCGCATTCCATCTAGAACCTCCTGCCTGAAATCACCGTGCCTCCTAGAGGAAGTCGGCTTGCATTCTGACTGCAGTTTAAGTCCTGTTATTCCTGTGGCACTGCAGGCTTTTGAATAGCCACAGGCCCAGAGGAGCAGCTACGGCGTTCCTTGGTTGAGGCAGTTCATTGATGCAGAACACTCTACTTCGAGAAGCTGATTCAGGGAAAGACACACAGGGTAACCTGTGTCTCTTTGGACTTGTTAGAAACCACAGTGGGGTATGCTGAGTGTGCCAATGGAAACGGGGGCCTGCTGGAACTAGCCTTGCTTTCTCATTTTGAAGGCTGCATTCATGCTGCGTTGAAGCTGCCTGACATTCCCTGCACTTGATAGGCCTGTAAACCCTGCAAGAATGCTTCTGGGGAGAAAATGAATTTGCTGTCTAAACCAGGTGCTTCTGCGCCTGTGGTGCGGTCACCCTGACAAGCTCTAGCGTTAAAAGGAAACAACGTGTGAACTTGCCTCCAGGTTAGGCCTTTAGTAATCATGTAGATACGGAGGCATGCAGCTCTTTCCATGAGTTCTTAGTCGCTTATATGCTTTATTATAAAGGAAGTACACTTCTGAGGACTCCTGCCCTCTCGGGTATGCATCATTTCCCCTCCAAGTTCACTGAGTACATCCAGAGCCCTGTGGGCCGGCTGCGCAACTTCAAGGCCCATTTGTTGATACCTCGGAGGCCGTCTGTGGGTGCCTAGAGATAGGCAACACACTGTTCGTTCCTTGAGGAGAGCTACATTTCCAGAGACCCAGAACGGCCTCAGGACAACATTGCTGCTGAGTCCGAAGTGCCCAGGAAGACTGTGTCATGGCCCTGGTGTGAGCTGCCATGTGATAACACTCTGCTTTGAATGTTTCGAGGCCCTCGTACCTGGAGTCACTCTGCTCGAGGAGAAAGTCAGCATCTTACCATGCGGTGTCGCTGACGGCACACCCAGCAGAAACACATGCCTGGAAGTAATGCCCTGATTTGCCGTGCAGAAGCGGAGGCGTGCAGCAGTTTCCATGAGCCGGTGGCCTGTGCTCTGCGTACCTTTAACGGCAGCACAGTTTTCTGGACACCTAGGAGGCTAGCGTGGGCACCCTGTTGCCGGCAGGAACACTGAGTAGCCCCAGGCGTATCTGGGTCTCCTAAGCAACATGCAGTCCCGTAGTCCTTCAGAGCCCTGATGTGCATGCCGAGCATAGGGAAATGCACTGCACTCTCTTTTGCAGCATCTTAATTTCCTCAGCACTCGCGCACGTTCACGAAGACCGTTCTGGCACGTCCCACATGGCGTAGAAATCGAACGCGTTGCCCTAGTCTGAGCTGCACTCAGAGTAACCCTCGGCTTCGCATTCCATCTAGGACCTCCTGCCTGAAGTCACCATGCCTCCTAGAAGAAGTCGGCTTGCGTTCTGACTGCAGTTTAAGTCCTGTTCTTCCTGTGGCACTGCAGGCTTATGAATAGCCACAGGCCCAGAGGAGCAGCTACGGCGTTCCTTGGTTGAGGCAGTTCGCTTGATGCAGAACACTCGAATTCGAGAAGCTGATTCAGGGAAAGATACATAGCGTAACCTGTGTCTCTTTGGACTTGTTAGAAACCACAGTGGGGTATGCTGAGTGTGCCCATGGAAACGGGGGCCTGCTGGAACTAGCCTTGCTTTCCCATTTTGAAGGCTGCATTCATGCTGCCTTGAAGCTGCCTGACATTCCCTGCTCTTGACAGGCCTGTAAACCCTGTAAGAATGCTTCTGGGGAGAAAATGAATTTGCTATCTAAACTACGTGCTTCTGCGCCTGCGGTGTGGTCACCCTGACAAGCTCTAGCGCTAAAAGGAAACTCAACTTGTGAACTTGCCTCCAGTTTAGCCCTTAGTACCCATGTAGATACGGAGGCATGCAGCTCTTTCCATGAGTTTTTAGTCGCTTATATGCTTTACTATAAAGGAAGTACACTTCTGAGGACTCCTAGGCCTCTCGGGTATGCATCATTTCCCCTCCAAGTTCACTGAGTACCTCCAGAGCCCTGTGGGCTGGCTGCGAAACTTCGAGTCCCATTTGTTGATCCCTCGGAGGCCCTCTGTGCGTGCCTAGAGACAGGCAAACACTGTTCGTTCCTTGAGGAGAGCTACATTTCCAGAGCCCTCGACCGGCCTCAGGACAACATTGCTGCTGAGTCCGAAGTGCCCAGGAAGACTTTGTCATGGCCCTTGTGTGAGCTGCCATGTGATAACACTCTGCTTTGAATGTTTCGAGGCCCTCGTACCTGGAGTCACTCTGCTCGAGGAGAAAGTCAGCATCTTACCATGCGGTGTCGCTGACGGCACACCCAGCAGAAACACATGCCTGGAAGTAATGCCTTGATTTGCCGTGCAGAAGCGGACCGTGTAGCAGTTTCCATGAGCCGCTGGCCTGTGCGCTGCGTACCTTTAACGGCAGCACAGTTTTCTGGACACCTAGGAGGCTAGCGTGGGCACCCTGTTGCCGGCAGGAACACTGAGTACCTCCAGGCGCACCTGGGTCTGCTAAGCAACATCCAGTCCCGTAGCCGTTTAGAGCCCCTCTGTGCATGCCGAGCGTAGAGAAACGCACTGCACTCTCTTTTGAAGCATCTTAATTTCCTCAGCACTCGCGCACGTTCACGAAGACCGTTCTGCCACGTCCCACATGGCGTAGAAGTCTTACGCATTGCCCTAGTCTGAGCAGCACTCAGAGTAACCCTCGGCTTCGCATTCCATCTAGAACCTCCTGCCTGAAATCACCGTGCCTCCTAGAGGAAGTCGGCTTGCATTCTGACTGCAGTTTAAGTCCTGTTCTTCCTGTGGCACTGCAGGCTTTTGAATAGCCACAGGCCCAGAGGAGCAGCTACGGCGTTCCTTGGTTGAGGCAGTTCATTGATGCAGAACACTCTACTTCGAGAAGCTGATTCAGGGAAAGACACACAGGGTAACCTGTGTCTCTTTGGACTTGTTAGAAACCACAGTGGGGTATGCTGAGTGTGCCAATGGAAACGGGGGCCTGCTGGAACTAGCCTTGCTTTCTCATTTTGAAGGCTGCATTCATGCTGCGTTGAAGCTGCCTGACATTCCCTGCACTTGATAGGCCTGTAAACCCTGTAAGAATGCTTCTGGGGAGAAAATGAATTTGCTGTCTAAACCAGGTGCTTCTGCGCCTGTGGTGCGGTCACCCTGACAAGCTCTAGCGTTAAAAGGAAACTCAACGTGTGAACTTGCCTCCAGGTTAGGCCTTTAGTAATCATGTAGATACGGAGGCATGCAGCTCTTTCCATGAGTTCTTAGTCGCTTATATGCTTTATTATAAAGGAAGTACACTTCTGAGGACTCCTGCCCTCTCGGGTATGCATCATTTCCCCTCCAAGTTCACTGAGTACATCCAGAGCCCTGTGGGCCGGCTGCGCAACTTCGAGGCCCATTTGTTGATCCCTCGGAGGCCGTCTGTGGGTGCTTAGAGATGGGCAACACACTGTTCGTTCCTTGAGGAGAGCTACATTTCCAGAGACCTCGACCGGCCTCAGGACAACATTGCTGGTGAGTCCGAAGTGCCCAGGAAGACTTTGTCATGGCCCTTGTGTGAGCTGCCATGTGATAACACTCTGCTTTGAATGCTTCGAGGCCCTCGTACCTGGAGTCACTCTGCTCGAGGAGAAAGACAGCATCTTACCATGCGGTGTCGCTGACGCCACACCCAGCAGAAACACATGCCTGGAAGTAAGGCGCTGATTTGCCGTGCAGAAGCGGACCGTGTAGCAGTTTCCATGAGCCGGTGGCCTGTGCTCTGCGTACCTTTAACGGCAGCATAGTTTTCTGGACACCTAGGAGGCTAGCGTGGACACCCTGTTGCCGGCAGGAACACTGAGTACCTCCAGGCGCACCTGGGTCTGCTAAGCAACATCCAGTCCCGTAGCCGTTTAGAGCCCCTCTGTGCATGCCGAGCGTAGAGAAACGCACTGCACTCTCTTTTGAAGCATCTTAATATCCTCAGCACTCGCGCACGTTCACGAAGACCGTTCTGGCACGTCCCACATGGCGTAGAAGTCTTACGCGTTGCCCTAGTCTGAGCAGCACTCAGAGTAACCCTCGGCTTCGCATTCCATCTAGAACCTCCTGCCTGAAATCACCGTGCCTCCTAGAGGAAGTCGGCTTGCGTTCTGACTGCAGTTTAAGTCCTGTTCTTCCTGTGGCACTGCAGGCTTTTGAATAGCCACAGGCCCAGAGGAGCAGCTACGGCGTTCCTTGGTTGAGGCAGTTCATTGATGCAGAACACTCTACTTCGAGAAGCTGATTCAGGGAAAGACACACAGGGTAACCTGTGTCTCTTTGGACTTGTTAGAAACCACAGTGGGGTATGCTGAGTGTGCCAATGGAAACGGGGGCCTGCTGGAACTAGCCTTGCTTTCTCATTTTGAAGGCTGCATTCATGCTGCGTTGAAGCTGCCTGACATTCCCTGCACTTGATAGGCCTGTAAACCCTGTAAGAATGCTTCTGGGGAGAAAATGAATTTGCTGTCTAAACCAGGTGCTTCTGCGCCTGTGGTGCGGTCACCCTGACAAGCTCTAGCGTTAAAAGGATACAACGTGTGAACTTGCCTCCAGGTTAGGCCTTTAGTAATCATGTAGATACGGAGGCATGCAGCTCTTTCCATGAGTTCTTAGTCGCTTATATGCTTTATTATAAAGGAAGTACACTTCTGAGGACTCCTGCGCTCTCGGGTATGCATCATTTCCCCTCCAAGTTCACTGAGTACATCCAGAGCCCTGTGGGCCGGCTGCGCAACTTCAAGGCCCATTTGTTGATCCCTCGGAGGCCGTCTGTGGGTGCCTAGAGATAGGCAACACACTGTTAGTTCCTTGAGGAGAGCTACATTTCCAGAGACCCAGAACGGCCTCAGGACAACATTGCTGGTGAGTCCGAAGTGCCCAGGAAGACTGTGTCATGGCCCTGGTGTGAGCTGCCATGTGATAACACTCTGCTTTGAATGTTTCGAGGCCCTCGTACCTGGAGTCACTCTGCTCGAGGAGAAAGTCAGCATCTTACCATGCGGTGTCGCTGACGGCACACCCAGCAGAAACACATGCCTGGAAGTAATGCCCTGATTTGCCGTGCAGAAGCGGAGGCGTGCAGCAGTTTCCATGAGCCGGTGGCCTGTGCTCTGCGTACCTTTAACGGCAGCACAGTTTTCTGGACACCTAGGAGGCTAGCGTGGGCACCCTGTTGCCGGCAGGAACACTGAGTAGCCTCAGGCGTATCTGGGTCTCCTAAGCAACATGCAGTCCCGTAGTCCTTCAGAGCCCTGATGTGCATGCCGAGCATAGGGAAATGCACTGCACTCTCTTTTGCAGCATCTTAATTTCCTCAGCACTCGCGCACGTTCACGAAGACCGTTCTGGCACGTCCCACATGGCGTAGAAATCGAACGCGTTGCCCTAGTCTGAGCTGCACTCAGAGTAACCCTCGGCTTCGCATTCCATCTAGGACCTCCTGCCTGAAGTCACCATGCCTCCTAGAAGAAGTCGGCTTGCGTTCTGACTGCAGTTTAAGTCCTGTTCTTCCTGTGGCACTGCAGGCTTATGAATAGCCACAGGCCCAGAGGAGCAGCTACGGCGTTCCTTGGTTGAGGCAGTTCGCTTGATGCAGAACACTCGAATTCGAGAAGCTGATTCAGGGAAAGATACATAGCGTAACCTGTGTCTCTTTGGACTTGTTAGAAACCACAGTGGGGTATGCTGAGTGTGCCCATGGAAACGGGGGCCTGCTGGAACTAGCCTTGCTTTCCCATTTTGAAGGCTGCATTCATGCTGCCTTGAAGCTGCCTGACATTCCCTGCTCTTGACAGGCCTGTAAACCCTGTAAGAATGCTTCTGGGGAGAAAATGAATTTGCTATCTAAACTACGTGCTTCTGCGCCTGCGGTGTGGTCACCCTGACAAGCTCTAGCGCTAAAAGGAAACTCAACGTGTGAACTTGCCTCCAGTTTAGCCCTTAGTACCCATGTAGATACGGAGGCATGCAGCTCTTTCCATGAGTTCTTAGTCGCTTATATGCTTTACTATAAAGGAAGTACACTTCTGAGGACTCCTAGGCCTCTCGGGTATGCATCATTTCCCCTCCAAGTTCACTGAGTACCTCCAGAGCCCTGTGGGCTGGCTGCGAAACTTCGAGTCCCATTTGTTGATCCCTCGGAGGCCCTCTGTGCGTGCCTAGAGACAGGCAAACAGTGTTCGTTCCTTGAGGAGAGCTACATTTCCAGAGCCCTCGACCGGCCTCAGGACAACATTGCTGCTGAGTCCGAAGTGCCCAGGAAGACTTTGTCATGGCCCTTGTGTGAGCTGCCATGTGATAACACTCTGCTTTGAATGTTTCGAGGCCCTCGTACCTGGAGTCACTCTGCTCGAGGAGAAAGTCAGCATCTTACCATGCGGTGTCGCTGACGGCACACCCAGCAGAAACACATGCCTGGAAGTAATGCCTTGATTTGCCGTGCAGAAGCGGACCGTGTAGCAGTTTCCATGAGCCGCTGGCCTGTGCGCTGCGTACCTTTAACGGCAGCACAGTTTTCTGGACACCTAGGAGGCTAGCGTGGGCACCCTGTTGCCGGCAGGAACACTGAGTACCTCCAGGCGCACCTGGGTCTGCTAAGCAACATCCAGTCCCGTAGCCGTTTAGAGCCCCTCTGTGCATGCCGAGCGTAGAGAAACGCACTGCACTCTCTTTTGAAGCATCTTAATTTCCTCAGCACTCGCGCACGTTCACGAAGACCGTTCTGGCACGTCCCACATGGCGTAGAAGTCTTAGGCGTTGCCCTAGTCTGAGCAGCACTCAGAGTAACCCTCGGCTTCGCATTCCATCTAGAACCTCCTGCCTGAAATCACCGTGCCTCCTAGAGGAAGTCGGCTTGCATTCTGACTGCAGTTTAAGTCCTGTTATTCCTGTGGCACTGCAGGCTTTTGAATAGCCACAGGCCCAGAGGAGCAGCTACGGCGTTCCTTGGTTGAGGCAGTTCATTGATGCAGAACACTCTACTTCGAGAAGCTGATTCAGGGAAAGACACACAGGGTAACCTGTGTCTCTTTGGACTTGTTAGAAACCACAGTGGGGTATGCTGAGTGTGCCAATGGAAACGGGGGCCTGCTGGAACTAGCCTTGCTTTCTCATTTTGAAGGCTGCATTCATGCTGCGTTGAAGCTGCCTGACATTCCCTGCACTTGATAGGCCTGTAAACCCTGTAAGAATGCTTCTGGGGAGAAAATGAATTTGCTATCTAAACCAGGTGCTTCTGCGCCTGTGGTGCGGTCACCCTGACAAGCTCTAGCGTTAAAAGGAAACTCAACGTGTGAACTTGCCTCCAGGTTAGGCCTTTAGTAATCATGTAGATACGGAGGCATGCAGCTCTTTCCATGAGTTCTTAGTCGCTTATATGCTTTATTATAAAGGAAGTACACTTCTGAGGACTCCTGCCCTCTCGGGTATGCATCATTTCCCCTCCAAGTTCACTGAGTACATCCAGAGCCCTGTGGGCCGGCTGCGCGACTTCGAGGCCCATTTGTTGATCCCTCGGAGGCCGTCTGTGGGTGCTTAGAGATGGGCAACACACTGTTCGTTCCTTGAGGAGAGCTACATTTCCAGAGACCTCGACCGGCCTCAGGACAACATTGCTGGTGAGTCCGAAGTGCCCAGGAAGACTTTGTCATGGCCCTTGTGTGAGCTGCCATGTGATAACACTCTGCTTTGAATGCTTCGAGGCCCTCGTACCTGGAGTCACTCTGCTCGAGGAGAAAGACAGCATCTTACCATGCGGTGTCGCTGACGCCACACCCAGCAGAAACACATGCCTGGAATTAAGGCCCTGATTTGCCGTGCAGAAGCGGAGGCGTGCAGCAGTTTCCATGAGCCGGTGGCCTGTGCTCTGCGTACCTTTAACGGCAGCACAGTTTTCTGGACACCTAGGAGGCTAGCGTGGACACCCTGTTGCCGGCAGGAACACTGAGAACCCCCAGGCGCACGTGGATCTGCTAAGCAACATCCAGTCCCGTAGCCCTTTAGAGCCCCTCTGTGCATGCCGAGCATAGGGAAACACACTGCACTCTCTTTTGGAGCGTCTTAATTTCCTCAGCACTCGAGCACGTTCACGAACACCATTCTGGCACGTCCCACATGGCGTAGAAGTCTTAGGCGTTGCCCTAGTCTGAGCTGCACTCAGAGTAACCCTCGGCTTTGCATTCCATCCAGAACCTCCTGCCTGAAGTCACCACGCCTCCTAGAGGAAGTCGGCTTGCGTTCTGACTGCAGTTTAAGTCCTGTTCTTCCTGTGGCACTGCAGGCTTTTGAATAGCCACAGGCCCAGAGGTGCAGCTACGGCGTTCCTTGGTTGAGGCAGTTCACTTGATGCAGAACACCCTACTTCGAAAAGCTGATTCAGGGAAGGAAACACAGGGTAACCTGTGTCTCTTTGGACTTGTTAGAAACCACAGTGGGGTATGCTGAGTGTGCCAATGGAAACGGGGGCCTGCTGGAACTAGCCTTGCTTTCCCATTTTGAAGGCTGCATTCATGCTGCCTTGAAGCTGCCTGACATTCCCTGCACTTGATAGGCCTGTAAACACTGTAACAATGCTTCTGGGGAAAAAATGAATTTGCTGTCTAAACCAGGTGCTTCCGTGACTGCGGTGTGGTCAGCCTGACAAGCTCTAGCACTAAAAGGAAACTCAACGTGTGAACTTGCCTCCAGTTTAAGCCCTTAGTAGCCATGTAGATACGGAGGCATGCAGCTCTTTCCATGAATTCTTATTCGCTTACTTGCTTTATTTTAAAGGAATTACACTTCTGAAGACTCCTAGGCCTCTCGGGTATGCATCATTTCCCCTCCAAGTTCACTGAGTACCTCCAGAGCCCTGTGGGCTGGCTGCGAAACTTCGAGTCCCATTTGTTGATCCCTCGGAGGCCCTCTGTGCGTGCCTAGAGACGGGCAAACACTGTTCGTTCCTTGAGGAGAGCTACATTTCCAGAGCCCTCGACCGGCCTCAGGACAACATTGCTGGTGAGTCCGAAGTGCCCAGGAAGACTTTGTCATGGCCCTTGTGTGAGCTGCCATGTGATAACACTCTGCTTTGAATGCTTCGAGGCCCTCGTACCTGGAGTCACTCTGCTCGAGGAGAAAGACAGCATCTTACCATGCGGTGTCGCTGACGCCACACCCAGCAGAAACACATGCCTGGAAGTAAGGTCCTGATTTGCCGTGCAGAAGCGGAGGCGTGCAGCAGTTTCCATGAGCCGGTGGCCTGTGCTCTGCGTACCTTTAACGGCAGCACAGTTTTCTGGACACCTAGGAGGCTAGCGTGGGCACCCTGTTGCCGGCAGGAACACTGAGTACCTCCAGGCGCACCTGGGTCTGCTAAGCAACATCCAGTCCCGTAGCCGTTTAGAGCCCCTCTGTGCATGCCGAGCGTAGAGAAACGCACTGCACTCTCTTTTGAAGCATCTTAATTTCCTCAGCACTCGCGCACGTTCACGAAGACCGTTCTGGCACGTCCCACATGGCGTAGAAGTCTTACGCGTTGCCCTAGTCTGAGCAGCACTCAGAGTAACCCTCGGCTTCGCATTCCATCTAGAACCTCCTGCCTGAAATCACCGTGCCTCCTAGAGGAAGTCGGCTTGCGTTCTGACTGCAGTTTAAGTCCTGTTCTTCCTGTGGCACTGCAGGCTTTTGAATAGCCACAGGCCCAGAGGAGCAGCTACGGCGTTCCTTGGTTGAGGCAGTTCATTGATGCAGAACACTCTACTTCGAGAAGCTGATTCAGGGAAAGACACACAGGGTAACCTGTGTCTCTTTGGACTTGTTAGAAACCACAGTGGGGTATGCTGAGTGTGCCAATGGAAACGGGGGCCTGCTGGAACTAGCCTTGCTTTCTCATTTTGAAGGCTGCATTCATGCTGCGTTGAAGCTGCCTGACATTCCCTGCACTTGATAGGCCTGTAAACCCTGTAAGAATGCTTCTGGGGAGAAAATGAATTTGCTGTCTAAACCAGGTGCTTCTGCGCCTGTGGTGCGGTCACCCTGACAAGCTCTAGCGTTAAAAGGAAACAACGTGTGAACTTGCCTCCAGGTTAGGCCTTTAGTAATCATGTAGATACGGAGGCATGCAGCTCTTTCCATGAGTTCTTAGTCGCTTATATGCTTTATTATAAAGGAAGTACACTTCTGAGGACTCCTGCCCTCTCGGGTATGCATCATTTCCCCTCCAAGTTCACTGAGTACATCCAGAGCCCTGTGGGCCGGCTGCGCAACTTCAAGGCCCATTTGGTGATCCCTCGGAGGCCGTCTGTGGGTGCCTAGAGATAGGCAACACACTGTTCGTTCCTTGAGGAGAGCTACATTTCCAGAGACCCAGAACGGCCTCAGGACAACATTGCTGGTGAGTCCGAAGTGCCCAGGAAGACTGTGTCATGGCCCTGGTGTGAGCTGCCATGTGATAACACTCTGCTTTGAATGTTTCGAGGCCCTCGTACCTGGAGTCACTCTGCTCGAGGAGAAAGTCAGCATCTTACCATGCGGTGTCGCTGACGGCACACCCAGCAGAAACACATGCCTGGAAGTAATGCCCTGATTTGCCGTGCAGAAGCGGAGGCGTGCAGCAGTTTCCATGAGCCGGTGGCCTGTGCTCTGCGTACCTTTAACGGCAGCACAGTTTTCTGGACACTTAGGAGGCTAGCGTGGGCACCCTGTTGCCGGCAGGAACACTGAGAACCCCCAGGCGCACCTGGATCTGCTAAGCAACATCCAGTCCCGTAGCCCTTTAGAGCCCCTCTGTGCATGCCGAGCATAGGGAAACACACTGCACTCTCTTTTGGAGCGTCTTAATTTCCTCAGCACTCGAGCACGTTCACGAACACCGTTCTGGCACGTCCCACATGGCGTAGAAATCTAACGCGTTGCCCTAGTCTGAGCTGCACTCAGAGTAACCCTCGGCTTCGCATTCCATCTAGGACCTCCTGCCTGAAGTCACCATGCCTCCTAGAAGAAGTAGGCTTGCGTTCTGACTGCAGTTTAAGTCCTGTTCTTCCTGTGGCACTGCAGGCTTATGAATAGCCACAGGCCCAGAGGAGCAGCTACGGCGTTCCTTGGTTGAGGCAGTTCGCTTGATGCAGAACACTCGAATTCGAGAAGCTGATTCAGGGAAAGATACATAGCGTAACCTGTGTCTCTTTGGACTTGTTAGAAACCACAGTGGGGTATGCTGAGTGTGCCCATGGAAACGGGGCCTGCTGGAACTAGCCTTGCTTTCCCATTTTGAAGGCTGCATTCATGCTGCCTTGAAGCTGCCTGACATTCCCTGCTCTTGACAGGCCTGTAAACCCTGTAAGAATGCTTCTGGGGAGAAAATGAATTTGCTGTCTAAACTAGGTGCTTCTGCGCCTGCGGTGTGGTCAGCCTGACAAGCTCTAGCGCTAAAAGGAAACTCAACGTGTGAACTTGCCTCCAGTTTAGGCCCATAGTACCCATGTAGATACGGAGGCATGCAGCTCTTTCCATGAGTTCTTAGTCGCTTATATGCTTTACTATAAAGGAAGTACACTTCTGAGGACTCCTAGGCCTCTCGGGTATGCATCATTTCCCCTCCAAGTTCACTGAGTACCTCCAGAGCCCTGTGGGCCAGCTGCGAAACTTCGAGTCCCATTTGTTGATCCCTCGGAGGTCATCTGTGCATGCCTAGAGATGGGCAACACACTGTACGTTCCTTGAGGAGAGCTACATTTCCAGAGACCTCGACCGGCCTCAGGACACCATTGCTGCTGAGTCCGAAGTGCCCAGGAAGACTTTGTCATGGCCCTTGTGTGAGCTGCCATGTGATAACACTCTGCTTTGAATGTTTCGAGGCCCTCGTACCTGGAGTCACTCTGCTCGAGGAGAAAGCATCTTACCATGCGGTGTCGCTGACGGCACACCCAGCAGAAACACATGCCTGGAAGTAATGCCTTGATTTGCCGTGCAGAAGCGGACCGTGTAGCAGTTTCCATGAGCCGCTGGCCTGTGCGCTGCGTACCTTTAACGGCAGCACAGTTTTCTGGACACCTAGGAGGCTAGCGTGGACACCCTGTTGCCGGCAGGAACACTGAGCACCCCCAGGCGCACCTGGATCTGCTAAGCAACATCCAGTCCCGTAGCCCTTTAGAGCCCCTCTGTGCATGCCGAGCATAGGGAAACACACTGCACTCTCTTTTGGAGCGTCTTAATTTCCTCAGCACTCGAGCACGTTCACGATCACCGTTCTGGCACGTCCCACATGGCGTAGAAGTCTTAGGCGTTGCCCTAGTCTGAGCTGCACTCAGAGTAACCCTCGGCTTCGCATTCCATCCAGAACCTCCTGCCTGAAGTCACCACGCCTCCTAGAGGAAGTCGGCTTGCGTTCTGACTGCAGTTTAAGTACTGTTCTTCCTGTGGCACTGCAGGCTTATGAATAGCCACAGGCCCAGAGGAGCAGCTACGGCGTTCCTTGGTTGTGGCAGTTCACTTGATGCAGAACACCCTACTTCGAAAAGCTGATTCAGGGAAGGAAACACAGGGTAACCTGTGTCTCTTTGGACTTGTTAGAAACCACAGTGGGGTATGCTGAGTGTGCCCATGGAAACGGGGGCCTGCTGGAACTAGCCTTGCTTTCCCATTTTGAAGGCTGCATTCATGCTGCCTTGAAGCTGCCTGACATTCCCTGCACTTGATAGGCCTGTAAACACTGTAAGAATGCTTCTGGGGAGAAAATGAATTTGCTGTCTAAACCAGGTGCTTCCGTGACTGCGGTGTGGTTAGCCTGACAAGCTCTAGCACTAAAAGGAAACTCAACGTGTGAACTTGCCTCCAGTTTAAGCCCTTAGTACCCATGTAGATACGGAGGCATGCAGCTCTTTCCATGAGTTCTTATTCGCTTACTTGCTTTATTTTAAAGGAATTACACTTCTGAGGACTCCTAGGCCTCTCGGGTATGCATCATTTCCCCTCCAAGTTCACTGAGTACCTCCAGAGCCCTGTGGGCTGGCTGTGAAACTTCGAGTCCCATTTGTTGATCCCTCGGAGGCCCTCTGTGCGTGCCTAGAGACGGGCAAACACTGTTCGTTCCTTGAGGAGAGCTACATTTCCAGAGCCCTCGACCGGCCTCAGGACAATATTGCTGGTGAGTCCGAAGTGCACAGGAAGACTTTGTCATGGCCCTTGTGTGAGCTGCCATGTGATAACACTCTGCTTTGAATGCTTCGAGGCCCTCGTACCTGGAGTCACTCTGCTCGAGGAGAAAGACAGCATCTTACCATGCGGTGTCGCTGACGCCACACCCAGCAGAAACACATGCCTGGAAGTAAGGCCCTGATTTGCCGTGCAGAAGCGGAGGCGTGCAGCAGTTTCCATGAGCCGGTGGCCTGTGCTCTGCGTACCTTTAACGGCAGCACAGTTTTCTGGACACCTAGGAGCCTAGCGTGGGCACCCTGTTGCCGGCAGGAACACTGAGTACCTCCAGGCGCACCTGGGTCTGCTAAGCAACATCCAGTCCCGTAGCCGTTTAGAGCCCCTCTGTGCATGCCGAGCGTAGAGAAACGCACTGCACTCTCTTTGAAGCATCTTAATTTCCTCAGCACTCGCGCACGTTCACGAAGACCGTTCTGGCACGTCCCACATGGCGTAGAAGTCTTACGCGTTGCCCTAGTCTGAGCAGCACTCAGAGTAACCCTCGGCTTCGCATTCCATCTAGAACCTCCTGCCTGAAATCAACGTGCCTCCTAGAGGAAGTCGGCTTGCGTTCTGACTGCAGTTTAAGTCCTGTTCTTCCTGTGGCACTGCAGGCTTTTGAATAGCCACAGGCCCAGAGGAGCAGCTACGGCGTTCCTTGGTTGAGGCAGTTCATTGAAGCAGAACACTCTACTTCGAGAAGCTGATTCAGGGAAAGACACACAGGGTAACCTGTGTCTCTTTGGACTTGTTAGAAACCACAGTGGGGTATGCTGAGCGTGCCAATGGAAACGGGGGCCTGCTGGAACTAGCCTTGCTTTCTCATTTGGAAGGCTGCATTCATGCTGCCTTGAAGCTGCCTGACATTCCCTGCACTTGATAGGCCTGTAAACCCTTTAAGAATGCTTCTGGGGAGAAAATGAATTTGCTGTCTAAACCAGGTGCTTCTGCGCCTGTGGTGCGGTCACCCTGACAAGCTCTAGCGTTAAAAGGAAACTCAACGTGTGAACTTGCCTCCAGCTTAGGCCTTTAGTAATCATGTAGATACGGAGGCATGCAGCTCTTTCCATGCGTTCTTAGTCGCTTATATGCTTTATTATAAAGGAAGTACACTTCTGAGGACTCCTGCCCTCTCGGGTATGCATCATTTCCCCTCCAAGTTCACTGAGTACATCCAGAGCCCTGTGGGCCGGCTGCGCAACTTCAAGGCCCATTTGTTGATCCCTCGGAGGCCGTCTGTGGGTGCCTAGAGATAGGCAACACACTGTTCGTTCCTTGAGGAGAGCTACATTTCCAGAGACCCAGAACGGCCTCAGGACAACATTGCTGGTGAGTCCGAAGTGCCCAGGAAGACTGTGTCATGGCCCTGGTGTGAGCTGCCATGTGATAACACTCTGCTTTGTATGTTTCGAGGCCCTCGTACCTGGAGTCACTCTGCTCGAGGAGAAAGTCAGCATCTTACCATGCGGTGTCGCTGACGGCACACCCAGCAGAAACACATGCCTGGAAGTAATGCCTTGATTTGCCGTGCAGAAGCGGACCGTGTAGCAGTTTCCATGAGCCGCTGGCCTGTGCGCTGCGTACCTTTAACGGCAGCACAGTTTTCTGGACACCTAGGAGGCTAGCGTGGGCACCCTGTTGCCGGCAGGAACACTGAGTACCTCCAGGCGCACCTGGGTCTGCTAAGCAACATCCAGTCCCGTAGCCGTTTAGAGCCCCTCTGTGCATGCCGAGCGTAGAGAAACGCACTGCACTCTCTTTTGAAGCATCTTAATTTCCTCAGCACTCGCGCACGTTCACGAAGACCGTTCTGGCACGTCCCACATGGCGTAGAAGTCTTACGCGTTGCCCTAGTCTGAGCAGCACTCAGAGTAACCCTCGGCTTCGCATTCCATCTAGAACCTCCTGCCTGAAATCACCGTGCCTCCTAGAGGAAGTCGGCTTGCGTTCTGACTGCAGTTTAAGTCCTGTTCTTCCTGTGGCACTGCAGGCTTTTGAATAGCCACAGGCCCAGAGGAGCAGCTACGGCGTTCCTTGGTTGAGGCAGTTCATTGATGCAGAACACTCTACTTCGAGAAGCTGATTCAGGGAAAGACACACAGGGTAACCTGTGTCTCTTTGGACTTGTTAGAAACCACAGTGGGGTATGCTGAGCGTGCCAATGGAAACGGGGGCCTGCTGGAACTAGCCTTGCTTTCTCATTAGGAAGGCTGCATTCATGCTGCGTTGAAGCTGCCTGACATTCCCTGCACTTGATAGGCCTGTAAACCCTGTAAGAATGCTTCTGGGGAGAAAATGAATTTGCTGTCTAAACCAGGTGCTTCTGCACCTGTGGTGCGGTCACCCTGACAAGCTCTAGCGTTAAAAGGAAACAACGTGTGAACTTGCCTCCAGGTTAGGCCTTTAGTAATCATGTAGATACGGAGGCATGCAGCTCTTTCCATGAGTTCTTAGTCGCTTATATGCTTTATTATAAAGGAAGTACACTTCTGAGGACTCCTGCCCTCTCGGGTATGCATCATTTCCCCTCCAAGTTCACTGAGTACATCCAGAGCCCTGTGGGCCGGCTGCGCAACTTCAAGGCCCATTTGTTGATCCCTCGGAGGCCGTCTGTGGGTGCCTAGAGATAGGCAACACACTGTTCGTTCCTTGAGGAGAGCTACATTTCCAGAGACCCAGAACGGCCTCAGGACAACATTGCTGGTGAGTCCGAAGTGCCCAGGAAGACTGTGTCATGGCCCTGGTGTGAGCTGCCATGTGATAACACTCTGCTTTTAATGCTTCGAGGCCCTCGTACCTGGAGTCGCTCTGCTCGAGAAGAAAGACAGCATCTTACCATGCGGTGTCGCTGACGGCACACCCAGCAGAAACACATGCCTGGAAGTAATGCCCTGATTTGCCGTGCAGAAGCGGAGGCGTGCAGCAGTTTCCATGAGACGGTGGCCTGTGCTCTGCGTACCTTTAACGGCAGCACAGTTTTCTGGACACCTAGGAGGCTAGCGTGGGCACCCTGTTGCCGGCAGGAACACTGAGTACCTCCAGGCGCACCTGGGTCTGCTAAGCAACATCCAGTCCCGTAGCCCTTCAGAGACCCTCTGTGCATGCCGAGCATAGAGAAACGCACTGCACTCTCTTTTGAAGCATCTTAATTTCCTCAGCACTCGCGCACGTTCACGAAGACCGTTCTGGCACGTCCCACATGGCGTAGAAGTCTTACGCGTTGCCCTAGTCTGAGCAGCACTCAGAGTAACCCTCGGCTTCGCATTCCATCTAGGACCTCCTGCCTGAAGTCACCACGCCTCCTAGAGGAAGTCGGCTTGCGTTCTGACTGCAGTTTAAGTCCTGTTCTTCCTGTGGCACTGCAGGCTTATGAATAGCCACAGGCCCAGAGGAGCAGCTACGGCGTTCCTTGGTTGAGGCAGTTCGCTTGATGCAGAACACTCGAATTCGAGAAGTTGATTCAGGGAAAGACACACAGGGTAACCTGTGTCTCTTTGGACTTGTTAGAAACCACAGTGGGGTATGCTGAGTGTGCCAATGGAAACGGGGGCCTGCTGGAACTAGCCTTGCTTTCTCATTTTGAAGGCTGCATTCATGCTGCGTTGAAGCTGCCTGACATTCCCTGCACTTGATAGGCCTGTAAACCCTGTAAGAATGCTTCTGGGGAGAAAATGAATTTGCTGTCTATACCAGGTGCTTCTGCGCCTGTGGTGCGGTCACACTGACAAGCTCTAGCATTAAAAGGAAACTCAACGTGTGAACTTGCCTCCAGGTTAGGCCTTTAGTAATCATGTAGATACGGAGGCATGCAGCTCTTTCCATGAGTTCTTAGTCGCTTATATGCTTTATTATAAAGGAAGTACACTTCTGAGGACTCCTGCCCTCTCGGGTATGCATCATTTCCCCTCCAAGTTCACTGAGTACATCCAGAGCCCTGTGGGCCGGCTGCACAACTTTGAGTCCCATTTGTTGATCCCTCGGAGGCCGTCTGTGGGTGCCTAGAGATAGGCAACACACTGTTCGTTCCTTGAGGAGAGCTACATTTCCAGAGACCCAGAACGGCCTCAGGACAACATTGCTGGTGAGTCCGAAGTGCCCAGGAAGACTGTGTCATGGCCCTGGTGTGAGCTGCCATGTGATAACACTCTGCTTTGAATGTTTCGAGGCCCTCGTACCTGGAGTCACTCTGCTCGAAGAGAAAGTCAGCATCTTACCATGCGGTGTCGCTGACGGCACACCCAGCAGAAACACATGCCTGGAAGTAATGCCTTGATTTGCCGTGCAGAAGCGGACCGTGTAGCAGTTTCCATGAGCCGGTGGCCTGTGCGCTGCGTACCTTTAACGGCAGCACAGTTTTCTGGACACCTAGGAGGCTAGCGTGGACACCCTATTGCCGGCAGGAACACTGAGAACCCCCAGGCGCACCTGGATCTGCTAAGCAACATCCAGTCCCGTAGCCCTTTAGAGACCCTCTGTGCATGCCGAGCATAGGGAAACACACTGCACTCTCTTTTGGAGCGTCTTAATTTCCTCAGCACTCGAGCACGTTCACGAACACCGTTCTGGCACGTCCCACATGGCGTAGAAATCTAACGCGTTGCCCTAGTCTGAGCTGCACTCAGAGTAACCCTCGGCTTCGCATTCCATCTAGGACCTCCTGCCTGAAGTCACCATGCCTCCTAGAAGAAGTCGGCTTGCGTTCTGACTGCAGTTTAAGTCCTGTTCTTCCTGTGGCACTGCAGGCTTATGAATAGCCACAGGCCCAGAGGAGCAGCTACGGCGTTCCTTGGTTGAGGCAGTTCGCTTGATGCAGAACACTCGAATTCGAGAAGCTGATTCAGGGAAAGATACATAGCGTAACCTGTGTCTCTTTGGACTTGTTAGAAACCACAGTGGGGTATGCTGAGTGTGCCCATGGAAACGGGGGCCTGCTGGAACTAGCCTTGCTTTCCCATTTTGAAGGCTGCATTCATGCTGCCTTGAAGCTGCCTGACATTCCCTGCTCTTGACAGGCCTGTAAACCCTGTAAGAATGCTTCTGGGGAGAAAATGAATTTGCTGTCTAAACTAGGTGCTTCTGCGCCTGCGGTGTGGTCAGCCTGACAAGCTCTAGCGCTAAAAGGAAACTCAACGTGTGAACTTGCCTCCAGTTTAGGCCCATAGTACCCATGTAGATACGGAGGCATGCAGCTCTTTCCATGAGTTCTTAGTCGCTTATATGCTTTACTATAAAGGAAGTACACTTCTGAGGACTCCTAGGCCTCTCGGGTATGCATCATTTCCCCTCCAAGTTCACTGAGTACCCCCAGAGCCCTGTGGGCCAGCTGCGCAACTTCGAGGCCCATTTGTTGATCCCTCGGAGGCCATCTGTTCATGCCTAGAGATGGGCAACACACTGTACGTTCCTTGAGGAGAGCTACATTTCCAGAGACCTCGACCGGCCTCAGGACACCATTGCTGCTGAGTCCGAAGTGCCCAGGAAGACTTTGTCATGGCCCTTGTGTGAGCTGCCATGTGATAACACTCTGCTTTGAATGTTTCGAGGCCCTCGTACCTGGAGTCACTCTGCTCGAGGAGAAAGTCAGCATCTTACCATGCGGTGTCGCTGACGGCACACCCAGCAGAAACACATGCCTGGAAGTAATGCCTTGATTTGCCGTGCAGAAGCGGACCGTGTAGCAGTTTCCATGAGCCGCTGGCCTGTGCGCTGCGTACCTTTAACGGCAGCACAGTTTTCTGGACACCTAGGAGGCTAGCGTGGGCACCCTGTTGCCGGCAGGAACACTGAGTACCTCCAGGCGCACCTGGGTCTGCTAAGCAACATCCAGTCCCGTAGCCGTTTAGAGCCCCTCTGTGCATGCCGAGCGTAGAGAAACGCACTGCACTCTCTTTTGAAGCATCTTAATTTCCTCAGCACTCGCGCACGTTCACGAAGACCGTTCTGGCACGTCCCACATGGCGTAGAAGTCTTAGGCGTTGCCCTAGTCTGAGCAGCACTCAGAGTAACCCTCGGCTTCGCATTCCATCTAGAACCTCCTGCCTGAAATCACCGTGCCTCCTAGAGGAAGTCGGCTTGCATTCTGACTGCAGTTTAAGTCCTGTTCTTCCTGTGGCACTGCAGGCTTTTGAATAGCCACAGGCCCAGAGGAGCAGCTACGGCGTTCCTTGGTTGAGGCAGTTCATTGATGCAGAACACTCTACTTCGAGAAGCTGATTCAGGGAAAGACACACAGGGTAACCTGTGTCTCTTTGGACTTGTTAGAAACCACAGTGGGGTATGCTGAGTGTGCCCATGGAAACGGGGGCCTGCTGGAACTAGCCTTGCTTTCTCATTTTGAAGGCTGCATTCATGCTGCGTTGAAGCTGCCTGACATTCCCTGCACTTGATAGGCCTGTAAACCCTGTAAGAATGCTTCTGGGGAGAAAATGAATTTGCTATCTAAACCAGGTGCTTCTGCGCCTGTGGTGCGGTCACCCTGACAAGCTCTAGCGTTAAAAGGAAACTCAACGTGTGAACTTGCCTCCAGGTTAGGCCTTTAGTAATCATGTAGATACGGAGGCATGCAGCTCTTTCCATGAGTTCTTAGTCGCTTATATGCTTTATTATAAAGGAAGTACACTTCTGAGGACTCCTGCCCTCTCGGGTATGCATCATTTCCCCTCCAAGTTCACTGAGTACATCCAGAGCCCTGTGGGCCGGCTGCGCAACTTCGAGGCCCATTTGTTGATCCCTCGGAGGCCGTCTGTGGGTGCTTAGAGATGGGCAACACACTGTTCGTTCCTTGAGGAGAGCTACATTTCCAGAGACCTCGACCGGCCTCAGGACAACATTGCTGGTGAGTCCGAAGTGCCCAGGAAGACTTTGTCATGGCCCTTGTGTGAGCTGCCATGTGATAACACTCTGCTTTGAATGCTTCGAGGCCCTCGTACCTGGAGTCACTCTGCTCGAGGAGAAAGACAGCATCTTACCATGCGGTGTCGCTGACGCCACACCCAGCAGAAACACATGCCTGGAAGTAAGGCCCTGATTTGCCGTGCAGAAGCGGAGGCGTGCAGCAGTTTCCATGAGCCGGTGGCCTGTGCTCTGCGTACCTTTAACGGCAGCACAGTTTTCTGGACACCTAGGAGGCTAGCGTGGACACCCTGTTGCCGGCAGGAACACTGAGAACCCCCAGGCGCACCTGGATCTGCTAAGCAACATCCAGTCCCGTAGCCCTTTAGAGCCCCTCTGTGCATGCCGAGCATAGGGAAACACACTGCACTCTCTTTTGGAGCGTCTTAATTTCCTCAGCACTCGAGCACGTTCACGAACACCATTCTGGCACGTCCCACATGGCGTAGAAGTCTTAGGCGTTGCCCTAGTCTGAGCTGCACTCAGAGTAACCCTCGGCTTCGCATTCCATCCAGAACCTCCTGCCTGAAGTCACCACGCCTCCTAGAGGAAGTCGGCTTGCGTTCTGACTGCAGTTTAAGTCCTGTTCTTCCTGTGGCACTGTAGGCTTTTGAATAGCCACAGGCCCAGAGGTGCAGCTACGGCGTTCCTTGGTTGAGGCAGTTCACTTGATGCAGAACACCCTACTTCGAAAAGCTGATTCAGGGAAGGAAACACAGGGTAACCTGTGTCTCTTTGGACTTGTTAGAAACCACAGTGGGGTATGCTGAGTGTGCCCATGGAAACGGGGGCCTGCTGGAACTAGCCTTGCTTTCCCATTTTGAAGGCTGCATTCATGCTGCCTTGAAGCTGCCTGACATTCCCTGCACTTGATAGGCCTGTAAACACTGTAACAATGCTTCTGGGGAAAAAATGAATTTGCTGTCTAAACAAGGTGCTTCCGTGACTGCGGTGTGGTCAGCCTGACAAGCTCTAGCACTAAAAGGAAACTCAACGTGTGAACTTGCCTCCAGTTTAAGCCCTTAGTAGCCATGTAGATACGGAGGCATGCAGCTCTTTCCATGAATTCTTATTCGCTTACTTGCTTTATTTTAAAGGAATTACACTTCTGAAGACTCCTAGGCCTCTCGGGTATGCATCATTTCCCCTCCAAGTTCACTGAGTACCTCCAGAGCCCTGTGGGCTGGCTGCGAAACTTCGAGTCCCATTTGTTGATCCCTCGGAGGCCCTCTGTGCGTGCCTAGAGACGGGCAAACACTGTTCGTTCCTTGAGGAGAGCTACATTTCCAGAGCCCTCGACCGGCCTCAGGACAACATTGCTGGTGAGTCCGAAGTGCCCAGGAAGACTTTGTCATGGCCCTTGTGTGAGCTGCCATGTGATAACACTCTGCTTTGAATGCTTCGAGGCCCTCGTACCTGGAGTCACTCTGCTCGAGGAGAAAGACAGCATCTTACCATGCGGTGTCGCTGACGCCACACCCAGCAGAAACACATGCCTGGAAGTAAGGTCCTGATTTGCCGTGCAGAAGCGGAGGCGTGCAGCAGTTTCCATGAGCCGGTGGCCTGTGCTCTGCGTACCTTTAACGGCAGCACAGTTTTCTGGACACCTAGGAGGCTAGCGTGGGCACCCTGTTGCCGGCAGGAACACTGAGTACCTCCAGGCGCACCTGGGTCTGCTAAGCAACATCCAGTCCCGTAGCCGTTTAGAGCCCCTCTGTGCATGCCGAGCGTAGAGAAACGCACTGCACTCTCTTTTGAAGCATCTTAATTTCCTCAGCACTCGCGCACGTTCACGAAGACCGTTCTGGCACGTCCCACATGGCGTAGAAGTCTTACGCGTTGCCCTAGTCTGAGCAGCACTCAGAGTAACCCTCGGCTTCGCATTCCATCTAGAACCTCCTGCCTGAAATCACCGTGCCTCCTAGAGGAAGTCGGCTTGCGTTCTGACTGCAGTTTAAGTCCTGTTCTTCCTGTGGCACTGCAGGCTTTTGAATAGCCACAGGCCCAGAGGAGCAGCTACGGCGTTCCTTGGTTGAGGCAGTTCATTGATGCAGAACACTCTACTTCGAGAAGCTGATTCAGGGAAAGACACACAGGGTAACCTGTGTCTCTTTGGACTTGTTAGAAACCACAGTGGGGTATGCTGAGTGTGCCAATGGAAACGGGGGCCTGCTGGAACTAGCCTTGCTTTCTCATTTTGAAGGCTGCATTCATGCTGCGTTGAAGCTGCCTGACATTCCCTGCACTTGATAGGCCTGTAAACCCTGTAAGAATGCTTCTGGGGAGAAAATGAATTTGCTGTCTAAACCAGGTGCTTCTGCACCTGTGGTGCGGTCACCCTGACAAGCTCTAGCGTTAAAAGGAAACAACGTGTGAACTTGCCTCCAGGTTAGGCCTTTAGTAATCATGTAGATACGGAGGCATGCAGCTCTTTCCATGAGTTCTTAGTCGCTTATATGCTTTATTATAAAGGAAGTACACTTCTGAGGACTCCTGCCCTCTCGGGTATGCATCATTTCCCCTCCAAGTTCACTGAGTACATCCAGAGCCCTGTGGGCCGGCTGCGCAACTTCAAGGCCCATTTGGTGATCCCTCGGAGGCCGTCTGTGGGTGCCTAGAGATAGGCAACACACTGTTCGTTCCTTGAGGAGAGCTACATTTCCAGAGACCCAGAACGGCCTCAGGACAACATTGCTGGTGAGTCCGAAGTGCCCAGGAAGACTGTGTCATGGCCCTGGTGTGAGCTGCCATGTGATAACACTCTGCTTTGAATGTTTCGAGGCCCTCGTACCTGGAGTCACTCTGCTCGAGGAGAAAGTCAGCATCTTACCATGCGGTGTCGCTGACGGCACACCCAGCAGAAACACATGCCTGGAAGTAATGCCCTGATTTGCCGTGCAGAAGCGGAGGCGTGCAGCAGTTTCCATGAGCCGGTGGCCTGTGCTCTGCGTACCTTTAACGGCAGCACAGTTTTCTGGACACCTAGGAGGCTAGCGTGGGCACCCTGTTGCCGGCAGGAACACTGAGAACCCCCAGGCGCACCTGGATCTGCTAAGCAACATCCAGTCCCGTAGCCCTTTAGAGCCCCTCTGTGCATGCCGAGCATAGGGAAACACACTGCACTCTCTTTTGGAGCGTCTTAATTTCCTCAGCACTCGAGCACGTTCACGAACACCGTTCTGGCACGTCCCACATGGCTCAGAAATCTAACGCGTTGCCCTAGTCTGAGCTGCACTCAGAGTAACCCTCGGCTTCGCATTCCATCTAGGACCTCCTGCCTGAAGTCACCATGCCTCCTAGAAGAAGTCGGCTTGCGTTCTGACTGCAGTTTAAGTCCTGTTCTTCCTGTGGCACTGCAGGCTTATGAATAGCCACAGGCCCAGAGGAGCAGCTACGGCGTTCCTTGGTTGAGGCAGTTCGCTTGATGCAGAACACTCGAATTCGAGAAGCTGATTCAGGGAAAGATACATAGCGTAACCTGTGTCTCTTTGGACTTGTTAGAAACCACAGTGGGGTATGCTGAGTGTGCCCATGGAAACGGGGGCCTGCTGGAACTAGCCTTGCTTTCCCATTTTGAAGGCTGCATTCATGCTGCCTTGAAGCTGCCTGACATTCCCTGCTCTTGACAGGCCTGTAAACCCTGTAAGAATGCTTCTGGGGAGAAAATGAATTTGCTGTCTAAACTAGGTGCTTCTGCGCCTGCGGTGTGGTCAGCCTGACAAGCTCTAGCGCTAAAAGGAAACTCAACGTGTGAACTTGCCTCCAGTTTAGGCCCATAGTACCCATGTAGATACGGAGGCATGCAGCTCTTTCCATGAGTTCTTAGTCGCTTATATGCTTTACTATAAAGGAAGTACACTTCTGAGGACTCCTAGGCCTCTCGGGTATGCATCATTTCCCCTCCAAGTTCACTGAGTACCTCCAGAGCCCTGTGGGCCAGCTGCGAAACTTCGAGTCCCATTTGTTGATCCCTCGGAGGTCATCTGTGCATGCCTAGAGATGGGCAACACACTGTACGTTCCTTGAGGAGAGCTACATTTCCAGAGACCTCGACCGGCCTCAGGACACCATTGCTGCTGAGTCCGAAGTGCCCAGGAAGACTTTGTCATGGCCCTTGTGTGAGCTGCCATGTGATAACACTCTGCTTTGAATGTTTCGAGGCCCTCGTACCTGGAGTCACTCTGCTCGAGGAGAAAGCATCTTACCATGCGGTGTCGCTGACGGCACACCCAGCAGAAACACATGCCTGGAAGTAATGCCTTGATTTGCCGTGCAGAAGCGGACCGTGTAGCAGTTTCCATGAGCCGCTGGCCTGTGCGCTGCGTACCTTTAACGGCAGCACAGTTTTCTGGACACCTAGGAGGCTAGCGTGGACACCCTGTTGCCGGCAGGAACACTGAGCACCCCCAGGCGCACCTGGATCTGCTAAGCAACATCCAGTCCCGTAGCCCTTTAGAGCCCCTCTGTGCATGCCGAGCATAGGGAAACACACTGCACTCTCTTTTGGAGCGTCTTAATTTCCTCAGCACTCGAGCACGTTCACGATCACCGTTCTGGCACGTCCCACATGGCGTAGAAGTCTTAGGCGTTGCCCTAGTCTGAGCTGCACTCAGAGTAACCCTCGGCTTCGCATTCCATCCAGAACCTCCTGCCTGAAGTCACCACGCCTCCTAGAGGAAGTCGGCTTGCGTTCTGACTGCAGTTTAAGTCCTGTTCTTCCTGTGGCACTGCAGGCTTATGAATAGCCACAGGCCCAGAGGAGCAGCTACGGCGTTCCTTGGTTGTGGCAGTTCACTTGATGCAGAACACCCTACTTCGAAAAGCTGATTCAGGGAAGGAAACACAGGGTAACCTGTGTCTCTTTGGACTTGTTAGAAACCACAGTGGGGTATGCTGAGTGTGCCCATGGAAACGGGGGCCTGCTGGAACTAGCCTTGCTTTCCCATTTTGAAGGCTGCATTCATGCTGCCTTGAAGCTGCCTGACATTCCCTGCACTTGATAGGCCTGTAAACACTGTAAGAATGCTTCTGGGGAGAAAATGAATTTGCTGTCTAAACCAGGTGCTTCCGTGACTGCGGTGTGGTCAGCCTGACAAGCTCTAGCACTAAAAGGAAACTCAACGTGTGAACTTGCCTCCAGTTTAAGCCCTTAGTAGCCATGTAGATACGGAGGCATGCAGCTCTTTCCATGAGTTCTTATTCGCTTACTTGCTTTATTTTAAAGGAATTACACTTCTGAGGACTCCTAGGCCTCTCGGGTATGCATCATTTCCCCTCCAAGTTCACTGAGTACCTCCAGAGCCCTGTGGGCTGGCTGCGAAACTTCGAGTCCCATTTGTTGATCCCTCGGAGGCCCTCTGTGCGTGCCTAGAGACGGGCAAACACTGTTCGTTCCTTGAGGAGAGCTACATTTCCAGAGCCCTCGACCGGCCTCAGGACAACATTGCTGGTGAGTCCGAAGTGCCCAGGAAGACTTTGTCATGGCCCTTGTGTGAGCTGCCATGTGATAACACTCTGCTTTGAATGTTTCGAGGCCCTCGTACCTGGAGTCACTCTGCTCGAGGAGAAAGTCAGCATCTTACCATGCGGTGTCGCTGACGGCACACCCAGCAGAAACACATGCCTGGAAGTAATGCCTTGATTTGCCGTGCAGAAGCGGAGGCGTGCAGCAGTTTCCATGAGCTGGTGGCCTGTGCTCTGCGTACCTTTAACGGCAGCACAGTTTTCTGGACACTTAGGAGCCTAGCGTGGGCACCCTGTTGCCGGCAGGAACACTGAGTACCTCCAGGCGCACCTGGGTCTGCTAAGCAACATCCAGTCCCGTAACCGTTTAGAGCCCCTCTGTGCATGCCGAGCGTAGAGAAACGCACTGCACTCTCTTTTGAAGCATCTTAATTTCCTCAGCACTCGCGCACGTTCACGAAGACCGTTCTGGCACGTCCCACATGGCGTAGAAGTCTTACGCGTTGCCCTAGTCTGAGCAGCACTCAGAGTAACCCTCGGCTTCGCATTCCATCTAGAACCTCCTGCCTGAAATCACCGTGCCTCCTAGAGGAAGTCGTCTTGCGTTCTGACTGCAGTTTAAGTCCTGTTCTTCCTGTGGCACTGCAGGCTTTTGAATAGCCACAGGCCCAGAGGAGCAGCTACGGCGTTCCTTGGTTGAGGCAGTTCATTGATGCAGAACACTCTACTTCGAGAAGCTGATTCAGGGAAAGACACACAGGGTAACCTGTGTCTCTTTGGACTTGTTAGAAACCACAGTGGGGTATGCTGAGCGTGCCAATGGAAACGGGGGCCTGCTGGAACTAGCCTTGCTTTCTCATTTTGAAGGCTGCATTCATGCTGCGTTGAAGCTGCCTGACATTCCCTGCACTTGATAGGCCTGTAAACACTGTAAGAATGCTTCTGGGGAGAAAATGAATTTGCTGTCTAAACCAGGTGCTTCCGTGACTGCGGTGAGGTCACCCTGACAAGCTCTAGCACTAAAAGGAAACTCAACGTGTGAACTTGCCTCCAGTTTAAGCCCTTAGTAGCCATGTAGATACGGAGGCATGCAGCTCTTTCCATGAGTTCTTATTCGCTTACTTGCTTTATTTTAAAGGAATTACACTTCTGAGGACTCCTAGGCCTCTCGGGTATGCATCATTTCCCCTCCAAGTTCACTGAGTACATCCAGAGCCCTGTGGGCCGGCTGCGAAACTTCGAGTACCATTTGTTGATCCCTCGGAGGTCCTCTGTGCGTGCCTAGAGACAGGCAAACACTGTTCGTTCCTTGAGGAGAGCTACATTTCCAGAGCCCTCGACCGGCCTCAGGACAACATTGCTGGTGAGTCCGAAGTGCCCAGGAAGACTTTGTCATGGCCCTTGTGTGAGCTGCCATGTGATAACACTCTGCTTTGAATGTTTCGAGGCCCTCGTACCTGGAGTCACTCTGCTCGAGGAGAAAGTCAGCATCTTACCATGCGGTGTCGCTGACGGCACACCCAGCAGAAACACATGCCTGGAAGTAATGCCTTGATTTGCCGTGCAGAAGCGGAGGCGTGCAGCAGTTTCCATGAGCTGGTGGCCTGTGCTCTGCGTACCTTTAACGGCAGCACAGTTTTCTGGACACCTAGGAGCCTAGCGTGGGCACCCTGTTGCCGGCAGAAACACTGAGTACCTCCATGCGCACCTGGGTCTGCTAAGCAACATCCAGTCCCGTAGCCGTTTAGAGCCCCTCTGTGCATGCCGAGCGTAGAGAAACGCACTGCACTCTCTTTTGAAGCATCTTAATTTCCTCAGCACTCGAGCACGTTCACGAACACCGTTCTGGCACGTCCCACATGGCGTAGAAATCTAACGCGTTGCCCTAGTCTGAGCTGCACTCAGAGTAACCCTCGGCTTCGCATTCCATCTAGGACCTCCTGCCTGAAGTCACCATGCCTCCTAGAAGAAGTCGGCTTGCGTTCTGACTGCAGTTTAAGTCCTTTTCTTCCTGTGGCACTGCAGGCTTATGAATAGCCACAGGCCCAGAGGAGCAGCTACGGCGTTCCTTGGTTGAGGCAGTTCATTGATGCAGAACACTCGAATTCGAGAAGCTGATTCAGGGAAAGATACATAGCGTAACCTGTGTCTCTTTGGACTTGTTAGAAACCACAGTGGGGTATGCTGAGCGTGCCAATGGAAACGGGGGCCTGCTGGAACTAGCCTTGCTTTCCCATTTTGAAGGCTGCATTCATGCTGCCTTGAAGCTGCCTGACATTCCCTGCTCTTGACAGGCCTGTAAACCCTGTAAGAATGCTTCTGGGGAGAAAATGAATTTGCTGTCTAAACTAGGTGCTTCTGCGCCTGCGGTGTGGTCAGCCTGACAAGCTCTAGCGCTAAAAGGAAACTCAACGTGTGAACTTGCCTCCAGTTTAGGCCCATAGTACCCATGTAGATACGGAGGCATGCAGCTGTTTCCATGAGTTCTTAGTCGCTTATATGCTTTACTATAAAGGAAGTACACTTCTGAGGACTCCTAGGCCTCTCGGGTATGCATCATTTCCCCTCCAAGTTCACTGAGTACCTCCAGAGCCCTGTGGGCCAGCTGCGCAACTTCGAGTCCCATTTGTTGATCCCTCGGAGGCCATCTGTGCGTGCCTAGAGATGGGCAACACACTGTACGTTCCTTGAGGAGAGCTACATTTCCAGAGACCTCGACCGGCCTCAGGACACCATTGCTGCTGAGTCCGAAGTGCCCAGGAAGACTTTGTCATGGCCCTTGTGTGAGCTGCCATGTGATAACACTCTGCTTTGAATGTTTCGAGGCCCTCGTACCTGGAGTCACTCTGCTCGAGGAGAAAGCATCTTACCATGCGGTGTCGCTGACGGCACACCCAGCAGAAACACATGCCTGGAAGTAATGCCTTGATTTGCCGTGCAGAAGCGGACCGTGTAGCAGTTTCCATGAGCCGCTGGCCTGTGCGCTGCGTACCTTTAACGGCAGCACAGTTTTCTGGACACCTAGGAGGCTAGCGTGGACACCCTGTTGCCGGCAGGAACACTGAGCACCCCCAGGCGCACCTGGATCTGCTAAGCAACATCCAGTCCCGTAGCCCTTTAGAGCCCCTCTGTGCATGCCGAGCATAGGGAAACACACTGCACTCTCTTTTGGAGCGTCTTAATTTCCTCAGCACTCGCGCACGTTCACGAAGACCGTTCTGGCACGTCCCACATGGCGTAGAAGTCTTAGGCGTTGCCCTAGTCTGAGCAGCACTCAGAGTAACCCTCGGCTTCGCATTCCATCTAGAACCTCCTGCCTGAAATCACCGTGCCTCCTAGAGGAAGTCGTCTTGCGTTCTGACTGCAGTTTAAGTCCTGTTCTTCCTGTGGCACTGCAAGCTTTTGAATAGCCACAGGCCCAGAGGAGCAGCTACGGCGTTCCTTGGTTGAGGCAGTTCATTGATGCAGAACACTCTACTTCGAGAAGCTGATTCAGGGAAAGAGACACAGGGTAACCTGTGTCTCTTTGGACTTGTTAGAAACCACAGTGGGGTATGCTGAGCGTGCCACTGGAAACGGGGGCCTGCTGGAACTAGCCTTGCTTTCTCATTTTGAAGGCTGCATTCATGCTGCGTTGAAGCTGCCTGACATTCCCTGCACTTGATAGGCCTGTAAACACTGTAAGAATGCTTCTGGGGAGAAAATGAATTTGCTGTCTAAACCAGGTGCTTCTGCGCCTGTGGTGCGGTCACCCTGACAAGCTCTAGCGTTAAAAGGAAACTCAACGTGTGAACTTGCCTCCAGGTTAGGCCTTTAGTAATCATGTAGATACGGAGGCATGCAGCTCTTTCCATGCGTTCTTAGTCGCTTATATGCTTTACTATAAAGGAAGTACACTTCTGAGGACTCCTAGGCCTCTCGGGTATGCATCATTTCCCCTCCAAGTTCACTGAGTACCTCCAGAGCCCTGTGGGCCAGCTGCGCAACTTCGAGGCCCATTTGTTGATCCCTCGGAGGCCATCTGTGCGTGCCTAGAGATGGGCAACACACTGTACGTTCCTTGAGGAGAGCTACATTTCCAGAGACCTCGACCGGCCTCAGGACACCATTGCTGCTGAGTCCGAAGTGCCCAGGAAGACTTTGTCATGGCCCTTGTGTGAGCTGCCATGTGATAACACTCTGCTTTGAATGTTTCGAGGCCCTCGTACCTGGAGTCACTCTGCTCGAGGAGAAAGCATCTTACCATGCGGTGTCGCTGACGGCACACCCAGCAGAAACACATGCCTGGAAGTAATGCCTTGATTTGCCGTGCAGAAGCGGACCGTGTAGCAGTTTCCATGAGCCGCTGGCCTGTGCGCTGCGTACCTTTAACGGCAGCACAGTTTTCTGGACACCTAGGAGGCTAGCGTGGACACCCTGTTGCCGGCAGGAACACTGAGCACCCCCAGGCGCACCTGGATCTGCTAAGCAACATCCAGTCCCGTAGCCCTTTAGAGCCCCTCTGTGCATGCCGAGCATAGGGAAACACACTGCACTCTCTTTTGGAGCGTCTTAATTTCCTCAGCACTCGCGCACGTTCACGAAGACCGTTCTGGCACGTCCCACATGGCGTAGAAGTCTTAGGCGTTGCCCTAGTCTGAGCAGCACTCAGAGTAACCCTCGGCTTCGCATTCCATCTAGAACCTCCTGCCTGAAATCACCGTGCCTCCTAGAGGAAGTCGTCTTGCGTTCTGACTGCAGTTTAAGTCCTGTTCTTCCTGTGGCACTGCAGGCTTTTGAATAGCCACAGGCCCAGAGGAGCAGCTACGGCGTTCCTTGGTTGAGGCAGTTCATTGATGCAGAACACTCTACTTCGAGAAGCTGATTCAGGGAAAGACACACAGGGTAACCTGTGTCTCTTTGGACTTGTTAGAAACCACAGTGGGGTATGCTGAGCGTGCCAATGGAAACGGGGGCCTGCTGGAACTAGCCTTGCTTTCTCATTTTGAAGGCTGCATTCATGCTGCGTTGAAGCTGCCTGACATTCCCTGCACTTGATAGGCCTGTAAACACTGTAAGAATGCTTCTGGGGAGAAAATGAATTTGCTGTCTAAACCAGGTGCTTCCGTGACTGCGGTGCGGTCACCCTGACAAGCTCTAGCTCTAAAAGGAAACTCAACGTGTGAACTTGCCTCCAGTTTAAGCCCTTAGTAGCCATGTAGATACGGAGGCATGCAGCTCTTTCCATGAGTTCTTATTCGCTTACTTGCTTTATTTTAAAGGAATTACACTTCTGAGGACTCCTAGGCCTCTCAGGTATGCATCATTTCCCCTCCAAGTTCACTGAGTACATCCAGAGCCCTGTGGGCTGGCTGCGAAACTTCGAGTCCCATTTGTTGATCCCTCGGAGGCCCTCTGTGCGTGCCTAGAGACAGGCAAACACTGTTCGTTCCTTGAGGAGAGCTACATTTCCAGAGCCCTCGACCGGCCTCAGGACAACATTGCTGGTGAGTCCGAAGTGCCCAGGAAGACTTTGTCATGGCCCTTGTGTGAGCTGCCATGTGATAGCATTCTGCTTTGAATGTTTCGAGGCCCTCGTACCTGGAGTCACTCTGCTCGAGGAGAACGTCAGCATCTTACCATGCGGTGTCGCTGACGGCACACCCAGCAGAAACACATGCCTGGAAGTAATGCCTTGATTTGCCGTGCAGAAGCGGAGGCGTGCAGCAGTTTCCATGAGCTGGTGGCCTGTGCTCTGCGTACCTTTAACGGCAGCACAGTTTTCTGGACACCTAGGAGCCTAGCGTGGGCACCCTGTTGCCGGCAGAAACACTGAGTACCTCCAGGCGCACCTGGGTCTGCTAAGCAACATCCAGTCCCGTAGCCGTTTAGAGCCCCTCTGTGCATGCCGAGCGTAGAGAAACGCACTGCACTCTCTTTTGAAGCATCTTAATTTCCTGAGCACTCAAGCACGTTCACGAACACCATTCTGGCACGTCCCACATGGCGTAGAAATCTAACGCGTTGCCCTAGTCTGAGCTGCACTCAGAGTAACCCTCGGCTTCGCATTCCATCTAGGACCTCCTGCCTGAAGTCACCATGCCTCCTAGAAGAAGTCGGCTTGCGTTCTGACTGCAGTTGAAGTCCTTTTCTTCCTGTGGCACTGCAGGCTTATGAATAGCCACAGGCCCAGAGGAGCAGCTACGGCGTTCCTTGGTTGAGGCAGTTCATTGATGCAGAACACTCGAATTCGAGAAGCTGATTCAGGGAAAGATACATAGCGTAACCTGTGTCTCTTTGGACTTGTTAGAAACCACAGTGGGGTATGCTGAGTGTGCCCATGGAAACGGGGGCCTGCTGGAACTAGCCTTGCTTTCCCATTTTGAAGGCTGCATTCATGCTGCCTTGAAGCTGCCTGACATTCCCTGCTCTTGACAGGCCTGTAAACCCTGTAAGAATGCTTCTGGGGAGAAAATGAATTTGCTGTCTAAACTAGGTGCTTCTGCGCCTGCGGTGTGGTCAGCCTGACAAGCTCTAGCGCTAAAAGGAAACTCAACGTGTGAACTTGCCTCCAGTTTAGGCCCATAGTACCCATGTAGATACGGAGGCATGCAGCTCTTTCCATGAGTTCTTAGTCGCTTATATGCTTTACTATAAAGGAAGTACACTTCTGAGGACTCCTAGGCCTCTCGGGTATGCATCATTTCCCCTCCAAGTTCACTGAGTACCTCCAGAGCCCTGTGGGCCAGCTGCGCAACTTCGAGGCCCATTTGTTGATCCCTCGGAGGCCATCTGTGCGTGCCTAGAGATGGGCAACACACTGTACGTTCCTTGAGGAGAGCTACATTTCCAGAGACCTCGACCGGCCTCAGGACACCATTGCTGCTGAGTCCGAAGTGCCCAGGAAGACTTTGTCATGGCCCTTGTGTGAGCTGCCATGTGATAACACTCTGCTTTGAATGTTTCGAGGCCCTCGTACCTGGAGTCACTCTGCTCGAGGAGAAAGCATCTTACCATGCGGTGTCGCTGACGGCACACCCAGCAGAAACACATGCCTGGAAGTAATGCCTTGATTTGCCGTGCAGAAGCGGACCGTGTAGCAGTTTCCATGAGCCGCTGGCCTGTGCGCTGCGTACCTTTAATGGCAGCACAGTTTTCTGGACACCTAGGAGGCTAGCGTGGACACCCTGTTGCCGGCAGGAACACTGAGCACCCCCAGGCGCACCTGGATCTGCTAAGCAACATCCAGTCCCGTAGCCCTTTAGAGCCCCTCTGTGCATTCCGAGCATAGGGAAACACACTGCACTCTCTTTTGGAGCGTCTTAATTTCCTCAGCACTCGAGCACGTTCACGATCACCGTTCTGGCACGTCCCACATGGCGTAGAAGTCTTAGGCGTTGCCCTAGTCTGAGCTGCACTCAGAGTAACCCTCGGCTTCGCATTCCATCCAGAACCTCCTGCCTGAAGTCACCACGCCTCCTAGAGGAAGTCGGCTTGCGTTCTGACTGCAGTTTAAGTACTGTTCTTCCTGTGGCACTGCAGGCTTATGAATAGCCACAGGCCCAGAGGAGCAGCTACGGCGTTCCTTGGTTGTGGCAGTTCACTTGATGCAGAACACCCTACTTCGAAAAGCTGATTCAGGGAAGGAAACACAGGGTAACCTGTGTCTCTTTGGACTTGTTAGAAACCACAGTGGGGTATGCTGAGTGTGCCCATGGAAACGGGGGCCTGCTGGAACTAGCCTTGCTTTCCCATTTTGAAGGCTGCATTCATGCTGCCTTGAAGCTGCCTGACATTCCCTGCACTTGATAGGCCTGTAAACACTGTAAGAATGCTTCTGGGGAGAAAATGAATTTGCTGTCTAAACCAGGTGCTTCCGTGACTGCGGTGTGGTCAGCCTGACAAGCTCTAGCACTAAAAGGAAACTCAACGTGTGAACTTGCCTCCAGTTTAAGCCCTTAGTAGCCATGTAGATACGGAGGCATGCAGCTCTTTCCATGAGTTCTTATTCGCTTACTTGCTTTATTTTAAAGGAATTACACTTCTGAGGACTCCTCGGCCTCTCGGGTATGCATCATTTCCCCTCCAAGTTCACTGAGTACATCCAGAGCCCTGTGGGCTGGCTGCGAAACTTCGAGTCCCATTTGTTGATCCCTCGGAGGCCCTCTGTGCGTGCCTAGAGACGGGCAAACACTGTTCGTTCCTTGAGGAGAGCTACATTTCCAGAGCCCTCGACCGGCCTCAGGACAATATTGCTGGTGAGTCCGAAGTGCCCAGGAAGACTTTGTCATGGCCCTTGTGTGAGCTGCCATGTGATAACACTCTGCTTTGAATGCTTCGAGGCCCTCGTACCTGGAGTCACTCTGCTCGAGGAGAAAGACAGCATCTTACCATGCGGTGTCGCTGACGCCACACCCAGCAGAAACACATGCCTGGAAGTAAGGCCCTGATTTGCCGTGCAGAAGCGGAGGCGTGCAGCAGTTTCCATGAGCCGGTGGCCTGTGCTCTGCGTACCTTTAACGGCAGCACAGTTTTCTGGACACCTAGGAGCCTAGCGTGGGCACCCTGTTGCCGGCAGGAACACTGAGTACCTCCAGGCGCACCTGGGTCTGCTAAGCAACATCCAGTCCCGTAGCCGTTTAGAGCCCCTCTGTGCATGCCGAGCGTAGAGAAACGCACTGCACTCTCTTTTGAAGCATCTTAATTTCCTCAGCACTCGCGCACGTTCACGAAGACCGTTCTGGCACGTCCCACATGGCGTAGAAGTCTTAGGCGTTGCCCTAGTCTGAGCAGCACTCAGAGTAACCCTCGGCTTCGCATTCCATCTAGAACCTCCTGCCTGAAATCAACGTGCCTCCTAGAGGAAGTCGTCTTGCGTTCTGACTGCAGTTTAAGTCCTGTTCTTCCTGTGGCACTGCAGGCTTTTGAATAGCCACAGGCCCAGAGGAGCAGCTACGGCGTTCCTTGGTTGAGGCAGTTCATTGATGCAGAACACTCGAATTCGAGAAGCTGATTCAGGGAAAGACACACAGGGTAACCTGTGTCTCTTTGGACTTGTTAGAAACCACAGTGGGGTATGCTGAGCGTGCCAATGGAAACGGGGGCCTGCTGGAACTAGCCTTGCTTTCTCATTTGGAAGGCTGCATTCATGCTGCCTTGAAGCTGCCTGACATTCCCTGCACTTGATAGGCCTGTAAACCCTGTAAGAATGCTTCTGGGGAGAAAATGAATTTGCTGTCTAAACCAGGTGCTTCTGCGCCTGTGGTGCGGTCACCCTGACAAGCTCTAGCGTTAAAAGGAAACTCAACGTGTGAACTTGCCTCCAGGTTAGGCCTTTAGTAATCATGTAGATACGGAGGCATGCAGCTCTTTCCATGCGTTCTTAGTCGCTTATATGCTTTATTATAAAGGAAGTACACTTCTGAGGACTCCTGCCCTCTCGGGTATGCATCATTTCCCCTCCAAGTTCACTGAGTACATCCAGAGCCCTGTGGGCCGGCTGCGCAACTTCAAGGCCCATTTGTTGATCCCTCGGAGGCCGTCTGTGGGTGCCTAGAGATAGGCAACACACTGTTCGTTCCTTGAGGAGAGCTACATTTCCAGAGACCCAGAACGGCCTCAGGACAACATTGCTGCTGAGTCCGAAGTGCCCAGAAAGACTGTGTCATGGCCCTGGTGTGAGCTGCCATGTGATAACACTCTGCTTTGAATGTTTCGAGGCCCTCGTACCTGGAGTCACTCTGCTCGAAGAGAAAGTCAGCATCTTACCATGCGGTGTCGCTGACGGCACACCCAGCAGAAACACATGCCTGGAAGTAATGCCTTGATTTGCCGTGCAGAAGCGGACCGTGTAGCAGTTTCCATGAGCCGCTGGCCTGTGCGCTGCGTACCTTTAACGGCAGCACAGTTTTCTGGACACCTAGGAGGCTAGCGTGGACATCCTATTGCCGGCAGGAACACTGAGCACCCCCAGGCGCACCTGGGTCTGCTAAGCAACATCCAGTCCCGTAGCCCTTTAGAGCCCCTCTGTGCATGCCGAGCATAGGGAAACACACTGCACTCTCTTTTGGAGCGTCTTAATTTCCTCAGCACTCGAGCACGTTCACGAACACCGTTCTGGCACGTCCCACATGGCGTAGAAATCTAACGCGTTGCCCTAGTCTGAGCTGCACTCAGAGTAACCCTCGGCTTCGCATTCCATCTAGGACCTCCTGCCTGAAGTCACCATGCCTCCTAGAAGAAGTCGGCTTGCGTTCTGACTGCAGTTTAAGTCCTGTTCTTCCTGTGGCACTGCAGGCTTATGAATAGCCACAGGCCCAGAGGAGCAGCTACGGCGTTCCTTGGTTGAGGCAGTTCGCTTGATGCAGAACACTCGAATTCGAGAAGCTGATTCAGGGAAAGATACATAGCGTAACCTGTGTCTCTTTGGACTTGTTAGAAACCACAGTGGGGTATGCTGAGTGTGCCCATGGAAACGGGGGCCTGCTGGAACTAGCCTTGCTTTCCCATTTTGAAGGCTGCATTCATGCTGCCTTGAAGCTGCCTGACATTCCCTGCTCTTGACAGGCCTGTAAACCCTGTAAGAATGCTTCTGGGGAGAAAATGAATTTGCTGTCTAAACTAGGTGCTTCTGCGCCTGCGGTGTGGTCAGCCTGACAAGCTCTAGCGCTAAAAGGAAACTCAAGGTGTGAACTTGCCTCCAGTTTAGGCCCATAGTACCCATGTAGATACGGAGGCATGCAGCTCTTTCCATGAGTTCTTAGTCGCTTATATGCTTTACTATAAAGGAAGTACACTTCTGAGGACTCCTAGGCCTCTCGGGTATGCATCATTTCCCCTCCAAGTTCACTGAGTACCTCCAGAGCCCTGTGGGCCAGCTGCGCAACTTCGAGGCCCATTTGTTGATCCCTCGGAGGCCATCTGTGCGTGCCTAGAGATGGGCAACACACTGTACGTTCCTTGAGGAGAGCTACATTTCCAGAGACCTCGACCGGCCTCAGGACACCATTGCTGCTGAGTCCGAAGTGCCCAGGAAGACTTTGTCATGGCCCTTGTGTGAGCTGCCATGTGATAACACTCTGCTTTGAATGTTTCGAGGCCCTCGTACCTGGAGTCACTCTGCTCGAGGAGAAAGCATCTTACCATGCGGTGTCGCTGACGGCACACCCAGCAGAAACACATGCCTGGAAGTAATGCCTTGATTTGCCGTGCAGAAGCGGACCGTGTAGCAGTTTCCATGACCCGCTGGCCTGTGCGCTGCGTACCTTTAACGGCAGCACAGTTTTCTGGACACCTAGGAGGCTAGCGTGGACACCCTGTTGCCGGCAGGAACACTGAGCACCCCCAGGCGCACCTGGATCTGCTAAGCAACATCCAGTCCCGTAGCCCTTTAGAGCCCCTCTGTGCATGCCGAGCATAGGGAAACACACTGCACTCTCTTTTGGAGCGTCTTAATTTCCTCAGCACTCGCGCACGTTCACGAAGACCGTTCTGGCACGTCCCACATGGCGTAGAAGTCTTAGGCGTTGCCCTAGTCTGAGCAGCACTCAGAGTAACCCTCGGCTTCGCATTCCATCTAGAACCTCCTGCCTGAAATCACCGTGCCTCCTAGAGGAAGTCGTCTTGCGTTCTGACTGCAGTTTAAGTACTGTTCTTCCTGTGGCACTGCAGGCTTATGAATAGCCACAGGCCCAGAGGAGCAGCTACGGCGTTCCTTTGTTGTGGCAGTTTACTTGATGCAGAACACCCTACTTCGAAAAGCTGATTCAGGGAAGGAAACACAGGGTAACCTGTGTCTCTTTGGACTTGTTAGAAACCACAGTGGGGTATGCTGAGTGTGCCCATGGAAACGGGGGCCTGCTGGAACTAGCCTTGCTTTCCCATTTTGAAGGCTGCATTCATGCTGCCTTGAAGCTGCCTGACATTCCCTGCACTTGATAGGCCTGTAAACACTGTAAGAATGCTTCTGGGGAGAAAATGAATTTGCTGTCTAAACCAGGTGCTTCCGTGACTGCGGTGTGGTCAGCCTGACAAGCTCTAGCACTAAAAGGAAACTCAACGTGTGAACTTGCCTCCAGTTTAAGCCCTTAGTAGCCATGTAGATACGGAGGCATGCAGCTCTTTCCATGAGTTCTTATTCGCTTACTTGCTTTATTTTAAAGGAATTACACTTCTGAGGACTCCTCGGCCTCTCGGGTATGCATCATTTCCCCTCCAAGTTCACTGAGTACCTCCAGAGCCCTGTGGGCCGGCTGCGAAACTTCGAGTCCCATTTGTTGATCCCTCGGAGGCCCTCTGTGCGTGCCTAGAGACGGGCAAACACTGTTCGTTCCTTGAGGAGAGCTACATTTCCAGAGCCCTCGACCGGCCTCAGGACAACATTGCTGGTGAGTCCGAAGTGCCCAGGAAGACTTTGTCATGGCCCTTGTGTGAGCTGCCATGTGATAACACTCTGCTTTGAATGTTTCGAGGCCCTCGTACCTGGAGTCACTCTGCTCGAAGAGAAAGTCAGCATCTTACCATGCGGTGTCGCTGACGGCACACCCAGCAGAAACACATGCCTGGAAGTAATGCCTTGATTTGCCGTGCAGAAGCGGACCGTGTAGCAGTTTCCATGAGCCGCTGGCCTGTGCGCTGCGTACCTTTAACGGCAGCACAGTTTTCTGGACACCTAGGAGGCTAGCGTGGACACCCTGTTGCCGGCAGGAACACTGAGCACCCCCAGGCGCACCTGGATCTGCTAAGCAACATCCAGTCCCGTAGCCCTTTAGAGCCCCTCTGTGCATGCCGAGCATAGGGAAACACACTGCACTCTCTTTTGGAGCGTCTTAATTTCCTCAGCACTCGAGCACGTTCACGATCACCGTTCTGGCACGTCCCACATGGCGTAGAAGTCTTAGGCGTTGCCCTAGTCTGAGCTGCACTCAGAGTAACCCTCGGCTTCGCATTCCATCCAGAACCTCCTGCCTGAAGTCACCACGCCTCCTAGAGGAAGTCGGCTTGCGTTCTGACTGCAGTTTAAGTACTGTTCTTCCTGTGGCACTGCAGGCTTATGAATAGCCACAGGCCCAGAGGAGCAGCTACGGCGTTCCTTGGTTGTGGCAGTTCACTTGATGCAGAACACCCTACTTCGAAAAGCTGATTCAGGGAAGGAAACACAGGGTAACCTGTGTCTCTTTGGACTTGTTAGAAACCACAGTGGGGTATGCTGAGTGTGCCCATGGAAACGGGGACCTGCTGGAACTAGCCTTGCTTTCCCATTTTGAAGGCTGCATTCATGCTGCCTTGAAGCTGCCTGACATTCCCTGCACTTGATAGGCCTGTAAACACTGTAAGAATGCTTCTGGGGAGAAAATGAATTTGCTGTCTAAACCAGGTGCTTCCGTGACTGCGGTGCGGTCACCCTGACAAGCTCTAGCACTAAAAGGAAACTCAACGTGTGAACTTGCCTCCAGTTTAAGCCCTTAGTACCCATGTAGATACGGAGGCATGCAGCTCTTTCCATGAGTTCTTATTCGCTTACTTGCTTTATTTTAAAGGAATTACACTTCTGAGGACTCCTCGGCCTCTCGGGTATGCATCATTTCCCCTCCAAGTTCACTGAGTACCTCCAGAGCCCTGTGGGCCGGCTGCGAAACTTCGAGTCCCATTTGTTGATCCCTCGGAGGCCCTCTGTGCGTGCCTAGAGACGGGCAAACACTGTTCGTTCCTTGAGGAGAGCTACATTTCCAGAGCCCTCGACCGGCCTCAGGACAACATTGCTGGTGAGTCCGAAGTGCCCAGGAAGACTTTGTCATGGCCCTTGTGTGAGCTGCCATGTGATAACACTCTGCTTTGAATGTTTCGAGGCCCTCGTACCTGGAGTCACTCTGCTCGAGGAGAAAGTCAGCATCTTACCATGCGGTGTCGCTGACGGCACACCCAGCAGAAACACATGCCTGGAAGTAATGCCTTGATTTGCCGTGCAGGAGCGGAGGCGTGCAGCAGTTTCCATGAGCCGGTGGCCTGTGCTCTGTGTACCTTTAACGGCAGCACAGTTTTCTGGACACCTAGGAGCCTAGCGTGGGCACCCTGTTGCCGGCAGGAACACTGAGTACCTCCAGGCGCACCTGGGTCTGCTAAGCAACATCCAGTCCCGTAACCGTTTAGAGCCCCTCTGTGCATGCCGACCGTAGAGAAACGCACTGCACTCTCTTTTGAAGCATCTTAATTTCCTCAGCACTCGCGCACGTTCACGAAGACCGTTCTGGCACGTCCCACATGGCGTAGAAGTCTTACGCGTTGCCCTAGTCTGAGCAGCACTCAGAGTAACCCTCGGCTTCGCATTCCATCTAGAACCTCCTGCCTGAAATCACCGTGCCTCCTAGAGGAAGTCGGCTTGCGTTCTGACTGCAGTTTAAGTCCTGTTCTTCCTGTGGCACTGCAGGCTTTTGAATAGCCACAGGCCCAGAGGAGCAGCTACGGCGTTCCTTGGTTGAGGCAGTTCATTGATGCAGAACACTCGAATTCGAGAAGCTGATTCAGGGAAAGATACATAGCGTAACCTGTGTCTCTCTGGACTTGTTAGAAACCACAGTGGGGTATGCTGAGTGTGCCCATGGAAACGGGGACCTGCTGGAACTAGCCTTGCTTTCCCATTTTGAAGGCTGCATTCATGCTGCCTTGAAGCTGCCTGACATTCCCTGCTCTTGACAGGCCTGTAAACCCTGTAAGAATGCTTCTGGGGAGAAAATGAATTTGCTGTCTAAACTAGGTGCTTCTGCGCCTGCGGTGTGGTCAGCCTGACAAGCTCTAGCGCTAAAAGGAAACTCAACGTGTGAACTTGCCTCCAGTCTAGGCCCATAGTACCCATGTAGATACGGAGGCATGCAGCTCTTTCCATGAGTTCTTATTCGCTTACTTGCTTTATTTTAAAGGAATTACACTTCTGAGGACTCCTAGGCCTCTCGGGTATGCATCATTTCCCCTCCAAGTTCACTGAGTACCTCCAGAGCCCTGTGGGCTGGCTGCGAAACTTCGAGTCCCATTTGTTGATCCCTCGGAGGCCCTCTGTGCGTGCCTAGAGACAGGCAAACACTGTTCGTTCCTTGAGGAGAGCTACATTTCCAGAGCCCTCGACCGGCCTCAGGACACCATTGCTGCTGAGTCCGAAGTGCCCAGGAAGACTTTGTCATGGCCCTTGTGTGAGCTGCCATGTGATAACACTCTGCTTTGAATGTTTCGAGGCCCTCGTACCTGGAGTCACTCTGCTCGAGGAGAAAGCATCTTACCATGCGGTATCGCTGACGGCACACCCAGCAAAAACACATGCCTGGAAGTAATGCCTTGATTTGCCGTGCAGAAGCGGACCGTGTAGCAGTTTCCATGAGCCGCTGGCCTGTGCGCTGCGTACCTTTAACGGCAGCACAGTTGCTGGACACCTAGGAGGCTAGCGTGGACACCCTGTTGCCAGCAGGAACACTGAGCACCCCCAGGCGCACCTGGATCTGCTAAGCAACATCCAGTCCCGTAGCCCTTTAGAGCCCCTCTGTGCATGCCGAGCATAGGGAAACACACTGCACTCTCTTTTGGAGCGTCTTAATTTCCTCAGCACTCGCGCACGTTCACGAAGACCGTTATGGCACGTCCCACATGGCGTAGAAGTCTTAGGCGTTGCCCTAGTCTGAGCTGCACTCAGAGTAACCCTCGGCTTCGCATTCCATCCAGAACCTCCTGCCTGAAGTCACCACGCCTCCTAGAGGAAGTCCGCTTGCGTTCTGACTGCAGTTTAAGTACTGTTCTTCCTGTGGCACTGCAGGCTTATGAATAGCCACAGGCCCAGAGGAGCAGCTACGGCGTTCCTTGGTTGTGGCAGTTCACTTGATGCAGAACACCCTACTTCGAAAAGCTGATTCAGGGAAGGAAACACAGGGTAACCTGTGTCTCTTTGGACTTGTTAGAAACCACAGTGGGGTATGCTGAGTGTGCCCATGGAAACGGGGGCCTGCTGGAACTAGCCTTGCTTTCCCATTTTGAAGGCTGCATTCATGCTGCCTTGAAGCTGCCTGACATTCCCTGCACTTGATAGGCCTGTAAACACTGTAAGAATGCTTCTGGGGAGAAAATGAATTTGCTGTCTAAACCAGGTGCTTCCGTGACTGCGGTGTGGTCAGCCTGACAAGCTCTAGCACTAAAAGGAAACTCAACGTGTGAACTTGCCTCCAGTTTAAGCCCTTAGTACCCATGTAGATACGGAGGCATGCAGCTCTTTCCATGAGTTCTTATTCGCTTACTTGCTTTATTTTAAAGGAATTACACTTCTGAGGACTCCTCGGCCTCTCGGGTATGCATCATTTCCCCTCCAAGTTCACTGAGTACCTCCAGAGCCCTGTGGGCCGGCTGCGAAACTTCGAGTCCCATTTGTTGATCCCTCGGAGGCCCTCTGTGCGTGCCTAGAGACGGGCAAACACTGTTCGTTCCTTGAGGAGAGCTACATTTCCAGAGCCCTCGACCGGCCTCAGGACAACATTGCTGGTGAGTCCGAAGTGCCCAGGAAGACTTTGTCATGGCCCTTGTGTGAGCTGCCATGTGATAACACTCTGCTTTGAATGTTTCGAGGCCCTCGTACCTGGAGTCACTCTGCTCGAGGAGAAAGTCAGCATCTTACCATGCGGTGTCGCTGACGGCACACCCAACAGAAACACATGCCTGGAAGTAATGCCTTGATTTGCCGTGCAGGAGCGGAGGCGTGCAGCAGATTCCATGAGCCGGTGGCCTGTGCTCTGCGTACCTTTAACGGCAGCACAGTTTTCTGGACACCTAGGAGGCTAGCGTGGGCACCCTGTTGCCGGCAGGAACACTGAGTACCTCCAGGCGCACCTGGGTCTGCTAAGCAACATCCAGTCCCGTAACCGTTTAGAGCCCCTCTGTGCATGCCGACCGTAGAGAAACGCACTGCACTCTCTTTTGAAGCATCTTAATTTCCTCAGCACTCGAGCACGTTCACGAAGACCGTTCTGGCACGTCCCACATGGCGTAGAAGTCTTACGCGTTGCCCTAGTCTGAGCAGCACTCAGAGTAACCCTCGGCTTCGCATTCCATCTAGAAACTCCTGCCTGAAATCACCGTGCCTCCTAGAGGAAGTCGGCTTGCGTTCTGACTGCAGTTTAAGTCCTGTTCTTCCTGTGGCACTGCAGGCTTTTGAATAGCCACAGGCCCAGAGGAGCAGCTACGGCGTTCCTTGGTTGAGGCAGTTCATTGATGCAGAACACTCTACTTCGAGAAGCTGATTCAGGGAAAGACACACAGGGTAACCTGTGTCTCTTTGGACTTGTTAGAAACCACAGTGGGGTATGCTGAGCGTGCCAATGGAAACGGGGGCCTGCTGGAACTAGCCTTGCTTTCTCATTTTGAAGGCTGCATTCATGCTGCGTTGAAGCTGCCTGACATTCCCTGCTCTTGACAGGCCTGTAAACCCTGTAAGAATGCTTCTGGGGAGAAAATGAATTTGCTGTCTAAACTAGGTGCTTCTGCGCCTGCGGTGTGGTCAGCCTGACAAGCTCTAGCGCTAAAAGGAAACTCAACGTGTGAACTTGCCTCCAGTCTAGGCCCATAGTACCCATGTAGATACGGAGGCATGCAGCTCTTTCCATGAGTTCTTAGTCGCTTATATGCTTTACTATAAAGGAAGTACACTTCTGAGGACTCCTAGGCCTCTCGGGTATGCATCATTTCCCCTCCAAGTTCACTGAGTACCTCCAGAGCCCTGTGGGCCAGCTGCGCAACTTCGAGGCCCATTTGTTGATCCCTCGGAGGCCATCTGTGCGTGCCTAGAGATGGGCAACACACTGTACGTTCCTTGAGGAGAGCTACATTTCCAGAGACCTCGACCGGCCTCAGGACACCATTGCTGCTGAGTCCGAAGTGCCCAGGAAGACTTTGTCATGGCCCTTGTGTGAGCTGCCATGTGATAACACTCTGCTTTGAATGTTTCGAGGCCCTCGTACCTGGAGTCACTCTGCTCGAGGAGAAAGCATCTTACCATGCGGTGTCGCTGACGGCACACCCAGCAGAAACACATGCCTGGAAGTAATGCCTTGATTTGCCGTGCAGAAGCGGACCGTGTAGCAGTTTCCATGAGCCGCTGGCCTGTGCGCTGCGTACCTTTAACGGCAGCACAGTTTTCTGGACACCTAGGAGGCTAGCGTGGACACCCTGTTGCCGGCAGGAACACTGAGCACCCCCAGGCGCACCTGGATCTGCTAAGCAACATCCAGTCCCGTAGCCCTTTAGAGCCCCTCTGTGCATGCCGAGCATAGGGAAACACACTGCACTCTCTTTTGGAGCGTCTTAATTTCCTCAGCACTCGAGCACGTTCACGATCACCGTTCTGGCACGTCCCACATGGCGTAGAAGTCTTAGGCGTTGCCCTAGTCTGAGCTGCACTCAGAGTAACCCTCGGCTTCGCATTCCATCCAGAACCTCCTGCCTGAAGTCACCACGCCTCCTAGAGGAAGTCGGCTTGCGTTCTGACTGCAGTTTAAGTACTGTTCTTCCTGTGGCACTGCAGGCTTATGAATAGCCACAGGCCCAGAGGAGCAGCTACGGCGTTCCTTGGTTGTGGCAGTTCACTTGATGCAGAACACCCTACTTCGAAAAGCTGATTCAGGGAAGGAAACACAGGGTAACCTGTGTCTCTTTGGACTTGTTAGAAACCACAGTGGGGTATGCTGAGTGTGCCCATGGAAATGGGGGCCTGCTGGAACTAGCCTTGCTTTCCCATTTTGAAGGCTGCATTCATGCTGCCTTGAAGCTGCCTGACATTCCCTGCACTTGATAGGCCTGTAAACACTGTAAGAATGCTTCTGGGGAGAAAATGAATTTGCTGTCTAAACCAGGTGCTTCCGTGACTGCGGTGTGGTCAGCCTGACAAGCTCTAGCACTAAAAGGAAACTCAACGTGTGAACTTGCCTCCAGTTTAAGCCCTTAGTAGCCATGTAGATACGGAGGCATGCAGCTCTTTCCATGAGTTCTTATTCGCTTACTTGCTTTATTTTAAAGGAATTACACTTCTGAGGACTCCTCGGCCTCTCGGGTATGCATCATTTCCCCTCCAAGTTCACTGAGTACCTCCAGAGCCCTGTGGGCCAGCTGCGCAACTTCGAGGCCCATTTGTTGATCCCTCGGAGGCCCTCTGTGCGTGCCTAGAGACGGGCAAACACTGTTCGTTCCTTGAGGAGAGCTACATTTCCAGAGCCCTCGACCGGCCTCAGGACAACATTGCTGGTGAGTCCGAAGTGCCCAGGAAGACTTTGTCATGGCCCTTGTGTGAGCTGCCATGTGATAACACTCTGCTTTGAATGCTTCGAGGCCCTCGTACCTGGAGTCACTCTGCTCGAGGAGAAAGTCAGCATCTTACCATGCGGTGTCGCTGACGGCACACCCAGCAGAAACACATGCCTGGAAGTAATGCCTTGATTTGCCGTGCAGAAGCGGACCGTGTAGCAGTTTCCATGAGCCGCTGGCCTGTGCGCTGCGTACCTTTAACGGCAGCACAGTTTTCTGGACACCTAGGAGGCTAGCGTGGACACCCTATTGCCGGCAGGAACACTGAGAACCCCCAGGCGCACCTGGATCTGCTAAGCAACATCCAGTCCCGTAGCCCTTTAGAGCCCCTCTGTGCATGCCGAGCATAGGGAAACACACTGCACTCTCTTTTGGAGCGTCTTAATTTCCTCAGCACTCGAGCACGTTCACGATCACCGTTCTGGCACGTCCCACATGGCGTAGAAATCTAACGCGTTGCCCTAGTCTGAGCTGCACTCAGAGTAACCCTCGGCTTCGCATTCCATCTAGGACCTCCTGCCAGAAGTCACCATGCCTCCTAGAAGAAGTCGGCTTGCGTTCTGACTGCCGTTTAAGTCCTATTCTTCCTGTGGCACTGCAGGCTTATGAATAGCCACAGGTCCAGAGGAGCAGCTACGGTGTTCCTTGGTTGAGGCAGTTCGCTTGATGCAGAACACTCGAATTCGAGAAGCTGATTCAGGGAAAGATACATAGCGTAACCTGTGTCTCTTTGGACTTGTTAGAAACCACAGTGGGGTATGCTGAGTGTGCCCATGGAAACGGGGGCCTGCTGGAACTAGCCTTGCTTTCCCATTTTGAAGGCTGCATTCATGCTGCCTTGAAGCTGCCTGACATTCCCTGCTCTTGACAGGCCTGTAAACCCTGTAAGAATGCTTCTGGGGAGAAAATGAATTTGCTGTCTAAACTAGGTGCTTCTGCGCCTGCGGTGTGGTCAGCCTGACAAGCTCTAGCGCTAAAAGGAAACTCAACGTGTGAACTTGCCTCCAGTTTAGGCCCATAGTACCCATGTAGATACGGAGGCATGCAGCTCTTTCCATGAGTTCTTAGTCGCTTATATGCTTTATTATAAAGGAAGTACACTTCTGAGGACTCCTGCCCTCTCGGGTATGCATCATTTCCCCTCCAAGTTCACTGAGTACATCCAGAGCCCTGTGGGCCGGCTGCACAACTTCAAGGCCCATTTGTTGATCCCTCGGAGGCCGTCTGTGGGTGCCTAGAGATAGGCAACACACTGTTCGTTCCTTGAGGAGAGCTACATTTCCAGAGACCCAGAACGGCCTCAGGACAACATTGCTGGTGAGTCCGAAGTGCCCAGGAAGACTGTGTCATGGCCCTGGTGTGAGCTGCCATGTGATAACACTCTGCTTTGAATGTTTCGAGGCCCTCGTACCTGGAGTCACTCTGCTCGAGGAGAAAGTCAGCATCTTACCATGCGGTGTCGCTGACGGCACACCCAGCAGAAACACATGCCTGGAAGTAATGCCTTGATTTGCCGTGCAGAAGCGGACCGTGTAGCAGTTTCCACGAGCCGCTGGCCTGTGCGCTGCGTACCTTTAACGGCAGCACAGTTTTCTGGACACCTAGGAGGCTAGCGTGGACACCCTATTGCCGGCAGGAACACTGAGAACCCCCAGGCGCACCTGGATCTGCTAAGCAACATCCAGTCCCGTAGCCCTTTAGAGCCCCTCTGTGCATGCCGAGCGTAGGGAAATGCACTGCACTCTCTTTTGAAGCATGTTAATTTCCTCACCACTCGCGCACGTTCACGAAGACCGTTCTGGCACGTCCCACATGGCGTAGAAGTCTTAGGCGTTGCCCTAGTCTGAGCTGCACTCAGAGTAACCCTCGGCTTCGCATTCCATCCAGAACCTCCTGCCTGAAGTCACCACGCCTCCTAGAGGAAGTCGGCTTGCGTTCTGACTGCAGTTTAAGTCCTGTTCTTCCTGTGGCACTGCAGGCTTTTGAATAGCCACAGGCCCAGAGGAGCAGCTACGGCGTTCCTTGGTTGAGGCAGTTCACTTGATGCAGAACACCCTACTTCGAAAAGCTGATTCAGGGAAGGAAACACAGGGTAACCTGTGTCTCTTTGGACTTGTTAGAAACCACAGTGGGGTATGCTGAGTGTGCCCATGGAAACGGGGGCCTGCTGGAACTAGCCTTGCTTTCCCATTTTGAAGGCTGCATTCATGCTGCGTTGAAGCTGCCTGACATTCCCTGCACTTGATAGGCCTGTAAACACTGTAAGAATGCTTCTGGGGAGAAAATGAATTTGCTGTCTAAACCAGGTGCTTCCGTGACTGCGGTGCGGTCAGGCTGACAAGCTCTAGCACTAAAAGGAAACTCAACGTGTGAACTTGCCTCCAGTTTAAGCCCTTAGTAGCCATGTAGATACGGAGGCATGCAGCTCTTTCCATGAGTTCTTATTCGCTTACTTGCTTTATTTTAAAGGAATTACACTTCTGAGGACTCCTCGGCCTCTCGGGTATGCATCATTTCCCCTCCAAGTTCACTGAGTACCTCCAGAGCCCTGTGGGCTGGCTGCGAAACTTCGAGTCCCATTTGTTGATCCCTCGGAGGCCCTCTGTGCGTGCCTAGAGACGGGCAAACACTGTTCGTTCCTTGAGGAGAGCTACATTTCCAGAGCCCTCGACCGGCCTCAGGACAATATTGCTGGTGAGTCCGAAGTGCCCAGGAAGACTTTGTCATGGCCCTTGTGTGAGCTGCCATGTGATAACACTCTGCTTTGAATGCTTCGAGGCCCTCGTACCTGGAGTCACTCTGCTCGAGGAGAAAGACAGCATCTTACCATGCGGTGTCGCTGACGCCACACCCAGCAGAAACACATGCCTGGAAGTAAGGCCCTGATTTGCCGTGCAGAAGCGGAGGCGTGCAGCAGTTTCCATGAGCCGGTGGCCTGTGCTCTGCGTACCTTTAACGGCAGCACAGTTTTCTGGACACCTAGGAGCCTAGCGTGGGCACCCTGTTGCCGGCAGGAACACTGAGTACCTCCAGGCGCACCTGGGTCTGCTAAGCAACATCCAGTCCCGTAGCCGTTTAGAGCCCCTCTGTGCATGCCGAGCGTAGAGAAACGCACTGCACTCTCTTTTGAAGCATCTTAATTTCCTCAGCACTCGCGCACGTTCACGAAGACCGTTCTGGCACGTCCCACATGGCGTAGAAGTCTTACGCGTTGCCCTAGTCTGAGCAGCACTCAGAGTAACCCTCGGCTTCGCATTCCATCTAGAACCTCCTGCCTGAAATCAACGTGCCTCCTAGAGGAAGTCGGCTTGCGTTCTGACTGCAGTCTAAGTCCTGTTCTTCCTGTGGCACTGCAGGCTTTTGAATAGCCACAGGCCCAGAGGAGCAGCTACGGCGTTCCTTGGTTGAGGCAGTTCATTGATGCAGAACACTCTACTTCGAGAAGCTGATTCAGGGAAAGACACACAGGGTAACCTGTGTCTCTTTGGACTTGTTAGAAACCACAGTGGGGTATGCTGAGCGTGCCAATGGAAACGGGGGCCTGCTGGAACTAGCCTTGCTTTCTCATTTTGAAGGCTGCATTCATGCTACGTTGAAGCTGCCTGACATTCCCTGCACTTGATAGGCCTGTAAACCCTGTAAGAATGCTTCTGGGGAGAAAATGAATTTGCTGTCTAAACCAGGTGCTTCTGCGCCTGTGGTGCGGTCACCCTGACAAGCTCTAGCGTTAAAAGGAAACTCAACGTGTGAACTTGCCTCCAGGTTAGGCCTTTAGTAATCATGTAGATACGGAGGCATGCAGCTCTTTCCATGAGTTCTTAGTCGCTTATATGCTTTATTATAAAGGAAGTACACTTCTGAGGACTCCTGCCCTCTCGGGTATGCATCATTTCCCCTCCAAGTTCACTGAGTACATCCAGAGCCCTGTGGGCCGGCTGCGCAACTTCAAGGCCCATTTGTTGATCCCTCGGAGGCCGTCTGTGGGTGCCTAGAGATAGGCAACACACTGTTCGTTCCTTGAGGAGAGCTACATTTCCAGAGACCCAGAACGGCCTCAGGACAACATTGCTGGTGAGTCCGAAGTGCCCAGGAAGACTGTGTCATGGCCCTGGTGTGAGCTGCCATGTGATAACACTCTGCTTTGAATGTTTCGAAGCCCTCGTACCTGGAGTCACTCTGCTCGAGGAGAAAGTCAGCATCTTACCATGCGGTGTCGCTGACGGCACACCCAGCAGAAACACATGCCTGGAAGTAATGCCTTGATTTGCCGTGCAGAAGCGGACCGTGTAGCAGTTTCCATGAGCCGCTGGCCTGTGCGCTGCGTACCTTTAACGGCAGCACAGTTTTCTGGACACCTAGGAGGCTAGCGTGGGCACCCTGTTGCCGGCAGGAACACTGAGAACCCCCAGGCGCACCTGGATCTGCTAAGCAACATCCAGTCCCGTAGCCCTTTAGAGCCCCTCTGTGCATGCCGAGCATAGGGAAACACACTGCACTCTCTTTTGGAGCGTCTTAATTTCCTCAGCACTCGAGCACGTTCACGAACACCATTCTGGCACGTCCCACATGGCGTAGAAGTCTTAGGCGTTGCCCTAGTCTGAGCTGCACTCAGAGTAACCCTCGGCTTCGCATTCCATCCAGAACCTCCTGCCTGAAGTCACCACGCCTCCCAGAGGAAGTCGGCTTGCGTTCTGACTGCAGTTTAAGTCCTGTTCTTCCTGTGGCACTGCAGGCTTTTGAATAGCCACAGGCCCAGAGGAGCAGCTACGGCGTTCCTTGGTTGAGGCAGTTCACTTGATGCAGAACACCCTACTTCGAAAAGCTGATTCAGGGAAGGAAACACAGGGTAACCTGTGTCTCTTTGGACTTGTTAGAAACCACAGTGGGGTATGCTGAGTGTGCCCATGGAAACGGGGGCCTGCTGGAACTAGCCTTGCTTTCCCATTTTGAAGGCTGCATTCATGCTGCCTTGAAGCTGCCTGACATTCCCTGCACTTGATAGGCCTGTAAACACTGTAAGAATGCTTCTGGGGAGAAAATGAATTTGCTGTCTAAACCAGGTGCTTCCGTGACTGCGGTGCGGTCAGGCTGACAAGCTCTAGCACTAAAAGGAAACTCAACGTGTGAACTTGCCTCCAGTTTAAGCCCTTAGTAGCCATGTAGATACGGAGGCATGCAGCTCTTTCCATGAGTTCTTATTCGCTTACTTGCTTTATTTTAAAGGAATTACACTTCTGAGGACTCCTCGGCCTCTCGGGTATGCATCATTTCCCCTCCAAGTTCACTGAGTACCTCCAGAGCCCTGTGGGCTGGCTGCGAAACTTCGAGTCCCATTTGTTGATCCCTCGGAGGCCCTCTGTGCGTGCCTAGAGACGGGCAAACACTGTTCGTTCCTTGAGGAGAGCTACATTTCCAGAGCCCTCGACCGGCCTCAGGACAATATTGCTGGTGAGTCCGAAGTGCCCAGGAAGACTTTGTCATGGCCCTTGTGTGAGCTGCCATGTGATAACACTCTGCTTTGAATGCTTCGAGGCCCTCGTACCTGGAGTCACTCTGCTCGAGGAGAAAGACAGCATCTTACCATGCGGTGTCGCTGACGCCACACCCAGCAGAAACACATGCCTGGAAGTAAGGCCCTGATTTGCCGTGCAGAAGCGGAGGCGTGCAGCAGTTTCCATGAGCCGGTGGCCTGTGCTCTGCGTACCTTTAACGGCAGCACAGTTTTCTGGACACCTAGGAGGCTAGCGTGGGCACCCTGTTGCCGGCAGGAACACTGAGTACCTCCAGGCGCACCTGGGTCTGCTAAGCAACATCCAGTCCCGTAGCCGTTTAGAGCCCCTCTGTGCATGCCGAGCGTAGAGAAACGCACTGCACTCTCTTTTGAAGCATCTTAATTTCCTCAGCACTCGCGCACGTTCACGAAGACCGTTCTGGCACGTCCCACATGGCGTAGAAGTCTTACGCGTTGCCCTAGTCTGAGCAGCACTGAGAGTAACCCTCGGCTTCGCATTCCATCTAGAACCTCCTGCCTGAAATCAACGTGCCTCCTAGAGGAAGTCGGCTTGCGTTCTGACTGCAGTCTAAGTCCTGTTCTTCCTGTGGCACTGCAGGCTTTTGAATAGCCACAGGCCCAGAGGAGCAGCTACGGCGTTCCTTGGTTGAGGCAGTTCATTGATGCAGAACACTCTACTTCGAGAAGCTGATTCAGGGAAAGACACACAGGGTAACCTGTGTCTCTTTGGACTTGTTAGAAACCACAGTGGGGTATGCTGAGTGTGCCCATGGAAACGGGGGCCTGCTGGAACTAGCCTTGCTTTCCCATTTTGAAGGCTGCATTCATGCTGCCTTGAAGCTGCCTGACATTCCCTGCACTTGATAGGCCTGTAAACACTGTAAGAATGCTTCTGGGGAGAAAATGAATTTGCTGTCTAAACCAGGTGCTTCCGTGACTGCGGTGCGGTCAGGCTGACAAGCTCTAGCACTAAAAGGAAACTCAACGTGTGAACTTGCCTCCAGTTTAAGCCCTTAGTAGCCATGTAGATACGGAGGCATGCAGCTCTTTCCATGAGTTCTTATTCGCTTACTTGCTTTATTTTAAAGGAATTACACTTCTGAGGACTCCTCGGCCTCTCGGGTATGCATCATTTCCCCTCCAAGTTCACTGAGTACCTCCAGAGCCCTGTGGGCTGGCTGCGAAACTTCGAGTCCCATTTGTTGATCCCTCGGAGGCCCTCTGTGCGTGCCTAGAGACGGGCAAACACTGTTCGTTCCTTGAGGAGAGCTACATTTCCAGAGCCCTCGACCGGCCTCAGGACAATATTGCTGGTGAGTCCGAAGTGCCCAGGAAGACTTTGTCATGGCCCTTGTGTGAGCTGCCATGTGATAACACTCTGCTTTGAATGCTTCGAGGCCCTCGTACCTGGAGTCACTCTGCTCGAGGAGAAAGACAGCATCTTACCATGCGGTGTCGCTGACGCCACACCCAGCAGAAACACATGCCTGGAAGTAAGGCCCTGATTTGCCGTGCAGAAGCGGAGGCGTGCAGCAGTTTCCATGAGCCGGTGGCCTGTGCTCTGCGTACCTTTAACGGCAGCACAGTTTTCTGGACACCTAGGAGGCTAGCGTGGGCACCCTGTTGCCGGCAGGAACACTGAGTACCTCCAGGCGCACCTGGGTCTGCTAAGCAACATCCAGTCCCGTAGCCGTTTAGAGCCCCTCTGTGCATGCCGAGCGTAGAGAAACGCACTGCACTCTCTTTTGAAGCATCTTAATTTCCTCAGCACTCGCGCACGTTCACGAAGACCGTTCTGGCACGTCCCACATGGCGTAGAAGTCTTACGCGTTGCCCTAGTCTGAGCAGCACTGAGAGTAACCCTCGGCTTCGCATTCCATCTAGAACCTCCTGCCTGAAATCAACGTGCCTCCTAGAGGAAGTCGGCTTGCGTTCTGACTGCAGTCTAAGTCCTGTTCTTCCTGTGGCACTGCAGGCTTTTGAATAGCCACAGGCCCAGAGGAGCAGCTACGGCGTTCCTTGGTTGAGGCAGTTCATTGATGCAGAACACTCTACTTCGAGAAGCTGATTCAGGGAAAGATACATAGCGTAACCTGTGTCTCTTTGGACTTGTTAGAAACCACAGTGGGGTATGCTGAGTGTGCCCATGGAAACGGGGACCTGCTGGAACTAGCCTTGCTTTCCCATTTTGAAGGCTGCATTCATGCTGCCTTGAAGCTGCCTGACATTCCCTGCTCTTGACAGGCCTGTAAACCCTGTAAGAATGCTTCTGGGGAGAAAATGAATTTGCTGTCTAAACTAGGTGCTTCTGCGCCTGCGGTGTGGTCAGCCTGACAAGCTCTAGCGCTAAAAGGAAACTCAACGTGTGAACTTGCCTCCAGTTTAGGCCCATAGTACCCATGTAGATACGGAGGCATGCAGCTCTTTCCATGAGTTCTTAGTCGCTTATATGCTTTACTATAAAGGAAGTACACTTCTGAGGACTCCTAGGCCTCTCGGGTATGCATCATTTCCCCTCCAAGTTCACTGAGTACCTCCAGAGCCCTGTGGGCCAGCTGCGCAACTTCGAGGCCCATTTGTTGATCCCTCGGAGGCCATCTGTGCGTGCCTAGAGATGGGCAACACACTGTACGTTCCTTGAGGAGAGCTACATTTCCAGAGACCTCGACCGGCCTCAGGACACCATTGCTGCTGAGTCCGAAGTGCCCAGGAAGACTTTGTCATGGCCCTTGTGTGAGCTGCCATGTGATAACACTCTGCTTTGAATGTTTCGAGGCCCTCGTACCTGGAGTCACTCTGCTCGAGGAGAAAGCATCTTACCATGCGGTGTCGCTGACGGCACACCCAGCAGAAACACATGCCTGGAAGTAATGCCTTGATTTGCCGTGCAGAAGCGGACCGTGTAGCAGTTTCCATGAGCCGCTGGCCTGTGCGCTGCGTACCTTTAACGGCAGCACAGTTTTCTGGACACCTAGGAGGCTAGCGTGGACACCCTGTTGCCGGCAGGAACACTGAGAACCCCCAGGCGCACCTGGATCTGCTAAGCAACATCCAGTCCCGTAGCCCTTTAGAGCCCCTCTGTGCATGCCGAGCATAGGGAAACACACTGCACTCTCTTTTGGAGCGTCTTAATTTCCTCAGCACTCGAGCACGTTCACGATCACCGTTCTGGCACGTCCCACATGGCGTAGAAGTCTTAGGCGTTGCCCTAGTCTGAGCTGCACTCAGAGTAACCCTCGGCTTCGCATTCCATCCAGAACCTCCTGCCTGAAGTCACCACGCCTCCTAGAGGAAGTCGGCTTGCGTTCTGACTGCAGTTTAAGTACTGTTCTTCCTGTGGCACTGCAGGCTTATGAATAGCCACAGGCCCAGAGGAGCAGCTACGGCGTTCCTTGGTTGTGGCAGTTCACTTGATGCAGAACACCCTACTTCGAAAAGCTGATTCAGGGAAGGAAACACAGGGTAACCTGTGTCTCTTTGGACTTGTTAGAAACCACAGTGGGGTATGCTGAGTGTGCCCATGGAAACGGGGGCCTGCTGGAACTAGCCTTGCTTTCCCATTTTGAAGGCTGCATTCATGCTGCCTTGAAGCTGCCTGACATTCCCTGCACTTGATAGGCCTGTAAACACTGTAAGAATGCTTCTGGGGAGAAAATGAATTTGCTGTCTAAACCAGGTGCTTCCGTGACTGCGGTGTGGAGAGCCTGACAAGCTCTAGCACTAAAAGGAAACTCAACGTGTGAACTTGCCTCCAGTTTAAGCCCTTAGTAGCCATGTAGATACGGAGGCATGCAGCTCTTTCCATGAGTTCTTATTCGCTTACTTGCTTTATTTTAAAGGAATTACACTTCTGAGGACTCCTCGGCCTCTCGGGTATGCATCATTTCCCCTCCAAGTTCACTGAGTACCTCCAGAGCCCTGTGGGCTGGCTGCGAAACTTCGAGTCCCATTTGTTGATCCCTCGGAGGCCCTCTGTGCGTGCCTAGAGACGGGCAAACACTGTTCGTTCCTTGAGGAGAGCTACATTTCCAGAGCCCTCGACCGGCCTCAGGACAATATTGCTGGTGAGTCCGAAGTGCCCAGGAAGACTTTGTCATGGCCCTTGTGTGAGCTGCCATGTGATAACACTCTGCTTTGAATGCTTCGAGGCCCTCGTACCTGGAGTCACTCTGCTCGAGGAGAAAGACAGCATCTTACCATGCGGTGTCGCTGACGCCACACCCAGCAGAAACACATGCCTGGAAGTAAGGCCCTGATTTGCCGTGCAGAAGCGGAGGCGTGCAGCAGTTTCCATGAGCCGGTGGCCTGTGCTCTGCGTACCTTTAACGGCAGCACAGTTTTCTGGACACCTAGGAGCCTAGCGTGGGCACCCTGTTGCCGGCAGGAACACTGAGTACCTCCAGGCGCACCTGGGTCTGCTAAGCAACATCCAGTCCCGTAGCCGTTTAGAGCCCCTCTGTGCATGCCGAGCGTAGAGAAACGCACTGCACTCTCTTTTGAAGCATCTTAATTTCCTCAGCACTCGCGCACGTTCACGAAGACCGTTCTGGCACGTCCCACATGGCGTAGAAGTCTTACGCGTTGCCCTAGTCTGAGCAGCACTCAGAGTAACCCTCGGCTTCGCATTCCATCTAGAACCTCCTGCCTGAAATCAACGTGCCTCCTAGAGGAAGTCGTCTTGCGTTCTGACTGCAGTCTAAGTCCTGTTCTTCCTGTGGCACTGCAGGCTTTTGAATAGCCACAGGCCCAGAGGAGCAGCTACGGCGTTCCTTGGTTGAGGCAGTTCATTGATGCAGAACACTCTACTTCGAGAAGCTGATTCAGGGAAAGACACACAGGGTAACCTGTGTCTCTTTGGACTTGTTAGAAACCACAGTGGGGTATGCTGAGCGTGCCAATGGAAACGGGGGCCTGCTGGAACTAGCCTTGTTTTCTCATTTTGAAGGCTGCATTCATGCTGCGTTGAAGCTGCCTGACATTCCCTGCACTTGATAGGCCTGTAAACCCTGTAAGAATGCTTCTGGGGAGAAAATGAATTTGCTGTCTAAACCAGGTGATTCTGCGCCTGTGGTGCGGTCACCCTGACAAGCTCTAGCGTTAAAAGGAAACTCAACGTGTGAACTTGCCTCCAGGTTAGGCCTTTAGTAATCATGTAGATACGGAGGCATGCAGCTCTTTCCATGCGTTCTTAGTCGCTTATATGCTTTATTATAAAGGAAGTACACTTCTGAGGACTCCTGCCCTCTCGGGTATGCATCATTTCCCCTCCAAGTTCACTGAGTACATCCAGAGCCCTGTGGGCCGGCTGCGCAACTTCAAGGCCCATTTGTTGATCCCTCGGAGGCCGTCTGTGGGTGCCTAGAGATAGGCAACACACTGTTCGTTCCTTGAGGAGAGCTACATTTCCAGAGACCCAGAACGGCCTCAGGACAACATTGCTGGTGAGTCCGAAGTGCCCAGGAAGACTGTGTCATGGCCCTGGTGTGAGCTGCCATGTGATAACACTCTGCTTTGAATGTTTCGAGGCCCTCGTACCTGGAGTCACTCTGCTCGAGGAGAAAGTCAGCATCTTACCATGCGGTGTCGCTGACGGCACACCCAGCAGAAACACATGCCTGGAAGTAATGCCTTGATTTGCCGTGCAGAAGCGGACCGTGTAGCAGTTTCCATGAGCCGCTGGCCTATGCGCTGCGTACCTTTAACGGCAGCACAGTTTTCTGGACACCTAGGAGGCTAGCGTGGACACCCTGTTGCCGGCAGGAACACTGAGAACCCCCAGGCGCACCTGGATCTGCTAAGCAACATCCAGTCCCGTAGCCCTTTAGAGCCCCTCTGTGCATGCCGAGCATAGGGAAACACATTGCACTCTCTTTTGGAGCGTCTTAATTTCCTCAGCACTCGAGCACGTTCACGAACACCATTCTGGCACGTCCCACATGGCGTAGAAGTCTTAGGCGTTGCCCTAGTCTGAGCTGCACTCAGAGTAACCCTCGGCTTCGCATTCCATCCAGAACCTCCTGCCTGAAGTCACCACGCCTCCTAGAGGAAGTCGGCTTGCGTTCTGACTGCAGTTTAAGTCCTGTTCTTCCTGTGGCACTGCAGGCTTTTGAATAGCCACAGGCCCAGAGGAGCAGCTACGGCGTTCCTTGGTTGAGGCAGTTCACTTGATGCAGAACACCCTACTTCGAAAAGCTGATTCAGGGAAGGAAACACAGGGTAACCTGTGTCTCTTTGGACTTGTTAGAAACCACAGTGGGGTATGCTGAGTGTGCCCATGGAAACGGGGGCCTGCTGGAACTAGCCTTGCTTTCCCATTTTGAAGGCTGCATTCATGCTGCCTTGAAGCTGCCTGACATTCCCTGCACTTGATAGGCCTGTAAACACTGTAAGAATGCTTCTGGGGAGAAAATGAATTTGCTGTCTAAACCAGGTGCTTCCGTGACTGCGGTGCGGTCAGGCTGACAAGCTCTAGCACTAAAAGGAAACTCAACGTGTGAACTTGCCTCCAGTTTAAGCCCTTAGTAGCCATGTAGATACGGAGGCATGCAGCTCTTTCCATGAGTTCTTATTCGCTTACTTGCTTTATTTTAAAGGAATTACACTTCTGAGGACTCCTCGGCCTCTCGGGTATGCATCATTTCCCCTCCAAGTTCACTGAGTACCTCCAGAGCCCTGTGGGCTGGCTGCGAAACTTCGAGTCCCATTTGTTGATCCCTCGGAGGCCCTCTGTGCGTGCCTAGAGACGGGCAAACACTGTTCGTTCCTTGAGGAGAGCTACATTTCCAGAGCCCTCGACCGGCCTCAGGACAATATTGCTGGTGAGTCCGAAGTGCCCAGGAAGACTTTGTCATGGCCCTTGTGTGAGCTGCCATGTGATAACACTCTGCTTTGAATGCTTCGAGGCCCTCGTACCTGGAGTCACTCTGCTCGAGGAGAAAGACAGCATCTTACCATGCGGTGTCGCTGACGCCACACCCAGCAGAAACACATGCCTGGAAGTAAGGCCCTGATTTGCCGTGCAGAAGCGGAGGCGTGCAGCAGTTTCCATGAGCCGGTGGCCTGTGCTCTGCGTACCTTTAACGGCAGCACAGTTTTCTGGACACCTAGGAGGCTAGCGTGGGCACCCTGTTGCCGGCAGGAACACTGAGTACCTCCAGGCGCACCTGGGTCTGCTAAGCAACATCCAGTCCCGTAGCCGTTTAGAGCCCCTCTGTGCATGCCGAGCGTAGAGAAACGCACTGCACTCTCTTTTGAAGCATCTTAATTTCCTCAGCACTCGCGCACGTTCACGAAGACCGTTCTGGCACGTCCCACATGGCGTAGAAGTCTTACGCGTTGCCCTAGTCTGAGCAGCACTGAGAGTAACCCTCGGCTTCGCATTCCATCTAGAACCTCCTGCCTGAAATCAACGTGCCTCCTAGAGGAAGTCGTCTTGCGTTCTGACTGCAGTCTAAGTCCTGTTCTTCCTGTGGCACTGCAGGCTTTTGAATAGCCACAGGCCCAGAGGAGCAGCTACGGCGTTCCTTGGTTGAGGCAGTTCATTGATGCAGAACACTCTACTTCGAGAAGCTGATTCAGGGAAAGACACACAGGGTAACCTGTGTCTCTTTGGACTTGTTAGAAACCACAGTGGGGTATGCTGAGCGTGCCAATGGAAACGGGGGCCTGCTGGAACTAGCCTTGTTTTCTCATTTTGAAGGCTGCATTCATGCTGCGTTGAAGCTGCCTGACATTCCCTGCACTTGATAGGCCTGTAAACCCTGTAAGAATGCTTCTGGGGAGAAAATGAATTTGCTGTCTAAACCAGGTGATTCTGCGCCTGTGGTGCGGTCACCCTGACAAGCTCTAGCGTTAAAAGGAAACTCAACGTGTGAACTTGCCTCCAGGTTAGGCCTTTAGTAATCATGTAGATACGGAGGCATGCAGCTCTTTCCATGCGTTCTTAGTCGCTTATATGCTTTATTATAAAGGAAGTACACTTCTGAGGACTCCTGCCCTCTCGGGTATGCATCATTTCCCCTCCAAGTTCACTGAGTACATCCAGAGCCCTGTGGGCCGGCTGCGCAACTTCAAGGCCCATTTGTTGATCCCTCGGAGGCCGTCTGTGGGTGCCTAGAGATAGGCAACACACTGTTCGTTCCTTGAGGAGAGCTACATTTCCAGAGACCCAGAACGGCCTCAGGACAACATTGCTGGTGAGTCCGAAGTGCCCAGGAAGACTGTGTCATGGCCCTGGTGTGAGCTGCCATGTGATAACACTCTGCTTTGAATGTTTCGAGGCCCTCGTACCTGGAGTCACTCTGCTCGAGGAGAAAGTCAGCATCTTACCATGCGGTGTCGCTGACGGCACACCCAGCAGAAACACATGCCTGGAAGTAATGCCTTGATTTGCCGTGCAGAAGCGGACCGTGTAGCAGTTTCCATGAGCCGCTGGCCTATGCGCTGCGTACCTTTAACGGCAGCACAGTTTTCTGGACACCTAGGAGGCTAGCGTGGACACCCTGTTGCCGGCAGGAACACTGAGAACCCCCAGGCGCACCTGGATCTGCTAAGCAACATCCAGTCCCGTAGCCCTTTAGAGCCCCTCTGTGCATGCCGAGCATAGGGAAACACATTGCACTCTCTTTTGGAGCGTCTTAATTTCCTCAGCACTCGAGCACGTTCACGAACACCATTCTGGCACGTCCCACATGGCGTAGAAGTCTTAGGCGTTGCCCTAGTCTGAGCTGCACTCAGAGTAACCCTCGGCTTCGCATTCCATCCAGAACCTCCTGCCTGAAGTCACCACGCCTCCTAGAGGAAGTCGGCTTGCGTTCTGACTGCAGTTTAAGTCCTGTTCTTCCTGTGGCACTGCAGGCTTTTGAATAGCCACAGGCCCAGAGGAGCAGCTACGGCGTTCCTTGGTTGAGGCAGTTCACTTGATGCAGAACACCCTACTTCGAAAAGCTGATTCAGGGAAGGAAACACAGGGTAACCTGTGTCTCTTTGGACTTGTTAGAAACCACAGTGGGGTATGCTGAGTGTGCCCATGGAAACGGGGGCCTGCTGGAACTAGCCTTGCTTTCCCATTTTGAAGGCTGCATTCATGCTGCCTTGAAGCTGCCTGACATTCCCTGCACTTGATAGGCCTGTAAACACTGTAAGAATGCTTCTGGGGAGAAAATGAATTTGCTGTCTAAACCAGGTGCTTCCGTGACTGCGGTGCGGTCAGGCTGACAAGCTCTAGCACTAAAAGGAAACTCAACGTGTGAACTTGCCTCCAGTTTAAGCCCTTAGTAGCCATGTAGATACGGAGGCATGCAGCTCTTTCCATGAGTTCTTATTCGCTTACTTGCTTTATTTTAAAGGAATTACACTTCTGAGGACTCCTCGGCCTCTCGGGTATGCATCATTTCCCCTCCAAGTTCACTGAGTACCTCCAGAGCCCTGTGGGCTGGCTGCGAAACTTCGAGTCCCATTTGTTGATCCCTCGGAGGCCCTCTGTGCGTGCCTAGAGACGGGCAAACACTGTTCGTTCCTTGAGGAGAGCTACATTTCCAGAGCCCTCGACCGGCCTCAGGACAATATTGCTGGTGAGTCCGAAGTGCCCAGGAAGACTTTGTCATGGCCCTTGTGTGAGCTGCCATGTGATAACACTCTGCTTTGAATGCTTCGAGGCCCTCGTACCTGGAGTCACTCTGCTCGAGGAGAAAGACAGCATCTTACCATGCGGTGTCGCTGACGCCACACCCAGCAGAAACACATGCCTGGAAGTAAGGCCCTGATTTGCCGTGCAGAAGCGGAGGCGTGCAGCAGTTTCCATGAGCCGGTGGCCTGTGCTCTGCGTACCTTTAACGGCAGCACAGTTTTCTGGACACCTAGGAGCCTAGCGTGGGCACCCTGTTGCCGGCAGGAACACTGAGTACCTCCAGGCGCACCTGGGTCTGCTAAGCAACATCCAGTCCCGTAGCCGTTTAGAGCCCCTCTGTGCATGCCGAGCGTAGAGAAACGCACTGCACTCTCTTTTGAAGCATCTTAATTTCCTCAGCACTCGCGCACGTTCACGAAGACCGTTCTGGCACGTCCCACATGGCGTAGAAGTCTTACGCGTTGCCCTAGTCTGAGCAGCACTGAGAGTAACCCTCGGCTTCGCATTCCATCTAGAACCTCCTGCCTGAAATCAACGTGCCTCCTAGAGGAAGTCGTCTTGCGTTCTGACTGCAGTTTAAGTCCTGTTCTTCCTGTGGCACTGCAGGCTTTTGAATAGCCACAGGCCCAGAGGAGCAGCTACGGCGTTCCTTGGTTGAGGCAGTTCGCTTGATGCAGAACACTCGAATTCGAGAAGCTGATTCAGGGAAAGATACATAGCGTAACCTGTGTCTCTTTGGACTTGTTAGAAACCACAGTGGGGTATGCTGAGTGTGCCCATGGAAACGGGGACCTGCTGGAACTAGCCTTGCTTTCCCATTTTGAAGGCTGCATTCATGCTGCCTTGAAGGTGCCTGACATTCCCTGCTCTTGACAGGCCTGTAAACCCTGTAAGAATGCTTCTGGGGAGAAAATGAATTTGCTGTCTAAACTAGGTGCTTCTGCGCCTGCGGTGTTGTCAGCCTGACAAGCTCTAGCGCTAAAAGGAAACTCAACGTGTGAACTTGCCTCCAGTTTAGGCCCATAGTACCCATGTAGATACGGAGGCATGCAGCTCTTTCCATGAGTTCTTAGTCGCTTATATGCTTTACTATAAAGGAAGTACACTTCTGAGGACTCCTAGGCCTCTCGGGTATGCATCATTTCCCCTCCAAGTTCACTGAGTACCTCCAGAGCCCTGTGGGCCAGCTGCGCAACTTCGAGGCCCATTTGTTGATCCCTCGGAGGCCATCTGTGCGTGCCTAGAGATGGGCAACACACTGTACGTTCCTTGAGGAGAGCTACATTTCCAGAGACCTCGACCGGCCTCAGGACACCATTGCTGCTGAGTCCGAAGTGCCCAGGAAGACTTTGTCATGGCCCTTGTGTGAGCTGCCATGTGATAACACTCTGCTTTGAATGTTTCGAGGCCCTCGTACCTGGAGTCACTCTGCTCGAGGAGAAAGCATCTTACCATGCGGTGTCGCTGACGGCACACCCAGCAGAAACACATGCCTGGAAGTAATGCCTTGATTTGCCGTGCAGAAGCGGACCGTGTAGCAGTTTCCATGAGCCGCTGGCCTGTGCGCTGCGTACCTTTAACGGCAGCACAGTTTTCTGGACACCTAGGAGGCTAGCGTGGACACCCTGTTGCCGGCAGGAACACTTAGAACCCCCAGGCGCACCTGGATCTGCTAAGCAACATCCAGTCCCGTAGCCCTTTAGAGCCCCTCTGTGCATGCCGAGCATAGGGAAACACACTGCACTCTCTTTTGGAGCGTCTTAATTTCCTCAGCACTCGAGCACGTTCACGAACACCATTCTGGCACGTCCCACATGGCGTAGAAGTCTTAGGCGTTGCCCTAGTCTGAGCTGCACTCAGAGTAACCCTCGGCTTCGCATTCCATCCAGAACCTCCTGCCTGAAGTCACCACGCCTCCTAGAGGAAGTCGGCTTGCGTTCTGACTGCAGTTTAAGTCCTGTTCTTCCTGTGGCACTGCAGGCTTTTGAATAGCCACAGGCCCAGAGGAGCAGCTACGGCGTTCCTTGGTTGAGGCAGTTCACTTGATGCAGAACACCCTACTTCGAAAAGCTGATTCAGGGAAGGAAACACAGGGTAACCTGTGTCTCTTTGGACTTGTTAGAAACCACAGTGGGGTATGCTGAGTGTGCCCATGGAAACGGGGGCCTGCTGGAACTAGCCTTGCTTTCCCATTTTGAAGGCTGCATTCATGCTGCTTTGAAGCTGCCTGACATTCCCTGCACTTGATAGGCCTGTAAACACTGTAAGAATGCTTCTGGGGAGAAAATGAATTTGCTGTCTAAACCAGGTGCTTCCGTGACTGCGGTGCGGTCAGCCTGACAAGCTCTAGCACTAAAAGGAAACTCAACGTGTGAACTTGCCTCCAGTTTAAGCCCTTAGTAGCCATGTAGATACGGAGGCATGCAGCTCTTTCCATGAGTTCTTATTCGCTTACTTGCTTTATTTTAAAGGAATTACACTTCTGAGGACTCCTCGGCCTCTCGGGTATGCATCATTTCCCCTCCAAGTTCACTGAGTACCTCCAGAGCCCTGTGGGCTGGCTGCGAAACTTCGAGTCCCATTTGTTGATCCCTCGGAGGCCCTCTGTGCGTGCCTAGAGACGGGCAAACACTGTTCGTTCCTTGAGGAGAGCTACATTTCCAGAGCCCTCGACCGGCCTCAGGACAATATTGCTGGTGAGTCCGAAGTGCCCAGGAAGACTTTGTCATGGCCCTTGTGTGAGCTGCCATGTGATAACACTCTGCTTTGAATGCTTCGAGGCCCTCGTACCTGGAGTCACTCTGCTCGAGGAGAAAGACAGCATCTTACCATGCGGTGTCGCTGACGCCACACCCAGCAGAAACACATGCCTGGAAGTAAGGCCCTGATTTGCCGTGCAGAAGCGGAGGCGTGCAGCAGTTTCCATGAGCCGGTGGCCTGTGCTCTGCGTACCTTTAACGGCAGCACAGTTTTCTGGACACCTAGGAGCCTAGCGTGGGCACCCTGTTGCCGGCAGGAACACTGAGTACCTCCAGGCGCACCTGGGTCTGCTAAGCAACATCCAGTCCCGTAGCCGTTTAGAGCCCCTCTGTGCATGCCGAGCGTAGAGAAACGCACTGCACTCTCTTTTGAAGCATCTTAATTTCCTCAGCACTCGCGCACGTTCACGAAGACCGTTCTGGCACGTCCCACATGGCGTAGAAGTCTTACGCGTTGCCCTAGTCTGAGCAGCACTCAGAGTAACCCTCGGCTTCGCATTCCATCTAGAACCTCCTGCCTGAAATCAACGTGCCTCCTAGAGGAAGTCGTCTTGCGTTCTGACTGCAGTTTAAGTCCTGTTCTTCCTGTGGCACTGCAGGCTTTTGAATAGCCACAGGCCCAGAGGAGCAGCTACGGCGTTCCTTGGTTGAGGCAGTTCGCTTGATGCAGAACACTCGAATTCGAGAAGCTGATTCAGGGAAAGATACATAGCGTAACCTGTGTCTCTTTGGACTTGTTAGAAACCACAGTGGGGTATGCTGAGTGTGCCCATTTAAACGGGGGCCTGCTGGAACTAGCCTTGCTTTCCCATTTTGAAGGCTGCATTCATGCTGCCTTGAAGCTGCCTGACATTCCCTGCACTTGATAGGCCTGTAAACACTGTAAGAATGCTTCTGGGGAGAAAATGAATTTGCTGTCTAAACTAGGTGCTTCTGCGCCTGCGGTGTGGTCAGCCTGACAAGCTCTAGCGCTAAAAGGAAACTCAACGTGTGAACTTGCCTCCAGTTTAGGCCCATAGTACCCATGTAGATACGGAGGCATGCAGCTCTTTCCATGAGTTCTTAGTCGCTTATATGCTTTACTATAAAGGAAGTACACTTCTGAGGACTCCTAGGCCTCTCGGGTATGCATCATTTCCCCTCCAAGTTCACTGAGTACCTCCAGAGCCCTGTGGGCCAGCTGCGCAACTTCGAGGCCCATTTGTTGATCCCTCGGAGGCCATCTGTGCGTGCCTAGAGATGGGCAACACACTGTACGTTCCTTGAGGAGAGCTACATTTCCAGAGACCTCGACCGGCCTCAGGACACCATTGCTGCTGAGTCCGAAGTGCCCAGGAAGACTTTGTCATGGCCCTTGTGTGAGCTGCCATGTGATAACACTCTGCTTTGAATGTTTCGAGGCCCTCGTACCTGGAGTCACTCTGCTCGAGGAGAAAGCATCTTACCATGCGGTGTCGCTGACGGCACACCCAGCAGAAACACATGCCTGGAAGTAATGCCTTGATTTGCCGTGCAGAAGCGGACCGTGTAGCAGTTTCCATGAGCCGCTGGCCTGTGCGCTGCGTACCTTTAACGGCAGCACAGTTTTCTGGACACCTAGGAGGCTAGCGTGGACACCCTGTTGCCGGCAGGAACACTGAGCACCCCCAGGCGCACCTGGATCTGCTAAGCAACATCCAGTCCCGTAGCCCTTTAGAGCCCCTCTGTGCATGCCGAGCATAGGGAAACACACTGCACTCTCTTTTGGAGCGTCTTAATTTCCTCAGCACTCGCGCACGTTCACGATCACCGTTCTGGCACGTCCCACATGGCGTAGAAGTCTTAGGCGTTGCCCTAGTCTGAGCTGCACTCAGAGTAACCCTCGGCTTCGCATTCCATCCAGAACCTCCTGCCTGAAGTCACCACGCCTCCTAGAGGAAGTCGGCTTGCGTTCTGACTGCAGTTTAAGTACTGTTCTTCCTGTGGCACTGCAGGCTTATGAATAGTCACAGGCCCAGAGGAGCAGCTACGGCGTTCCTTGGTTGTGGCAGTTCACTTGATGCAGAACACCCTACTTCGAAAAGCTGATTCAGGGAAGGAAACACAGGGTAACCTGTGTCTCTTTGGACTTGTTAGAAACCACAGTGGGGTATGCTGAGTGTGCCCATGGAAACGGGGGCCTGCTGGAACTAGCCTTGCTTTCCCATTTTGAAGGCTGCATTCATGCTGCCTTGAAGCTGCCTGACATTCCCTGCACTTGATAGGCCTGTAAACACTGTAAGAATGCTTCTGGGGAGAAAATGAATTTGCTGTCTAAACCAGGTGCTTCCGTGACTGCGGTGTGGTCAGCCTGACAAGCTCTAGCACTAAAAGGAAACTCAACGTGTGAACTTGCCTCCAGTTTAAGCCCTTAGTAGCCATGTAGATACGGAGGCATGCAGCTCTTTCCATGAGTTCTTATTCGCTTACTTGCTTTATTTTAAAGGAATTACACTTCTGAGGACTCCTCGGCCTCTCGGGTATGCATCATTTCCCCTCCAAGTTCACTGAGTACCTCCAGAGCCCTGTGGGCTGGCTGTGAAACTTCGAGTCCCATTTGTTGATCCCTCGGAGGCCCTCTGTGCGTGCCTAGAGACGGGCAAACACTGTTCGTTCCTTGAGGAGAGCTACATTTCCAGAGCCCTCGACCGGCCTCAAGACAATATTGCTGGTGAGTCCGAAGTGCCCAGGAAGACTTTGTCATGGCCCTTGTGTGAGCTGCCATGTGATAACACTCTGCTTTGAATGCTTCGAGGCCCTCGTACCTGGAGTCACTCTGCTCGAGGAGAAAGACAGCATCTTACCATGCGGTGTCGCTGACGCCACACCCAGCAGAAACACATGCCTGGAAGTAAGGCCCTGATTTGCCGTGCAGAAGCGGAGGCGTGCAGCAGTTTCCATGAGCCGGTGGCCTGTGCTCTGCGTACCTTTAACGGCAGCACAGTTTTCTGGACACCTAGGAGCCTAGCGTGGGCACCCTGTTGCCGGCAGGAACACTGAGTACCTCCAGGCGCACCTGGGTCTGCTAAGCAACATCCAGTCCCGTAGCCGTTTAGAGCCCCTCTGTGCATGCCGAGCGTAGAGAAACGCACTGCACTCTCTTTTGAAGCATCTTAATTTCCTCAGCACTCGCGCACGTTCACGAAGACCGTTCTGGCACGTCCCACATGGCGTAGAAGTCTTACGCGTTGCCCTAGTCTGAGCAGCACTCAGAGTAACCCTCGGCTTCGCATTCCATCTAGAACCTCCTGCCTGAAATCAACGTGCCTCCTAGAGGAAGTCGTCTTGCGTTCTGACTGCAGTTTAAGTCCTGTTCTTCCTGTGGCACTGCAGGCTTTTGAATAGCCACAGGCCCAGAGGAGCAGCTACGGCGTTCCTTGGTTGAGGCAGTTCGCTTGATGCAGAACACTCGAATTCGAGAAGCTGATTCAGGGAAAGATACATAGCGTAACCTGTGTCTCTTTGGACTTGTTAGAAACCACAGTGGGGTATGCTGAGTGTGCCCATGGAAACGGGGACCTGCTGGAACTAGCCTTGCTTTCCCATTTTGAAGGCTGCATTCATGCTGCCTTGAAGGTGCCTGACATTCCCTGCTCTTGACAGGCCTGTAAACCCTGTAAGAATGCTTCTGGGGAGAAAATGAATTTGCTGTCTAAACTAGGTGCTTCTGCGCCTGCGGTGTTGTCAGCCTGACAAGCTCTAGCGCTAAAAGGAAACTCAACGTGTGAACTTGCCTCCAGTTTAGGCCCATAGTACCCATGTAGATACGGAGGCATGCAGCTCTTTCCATGAGTTCTTAGTCGCTTATATGCTTTACTATAAAGGAAGTACACTTCTGAGGACTCCTAGGCCTCTCGGGTATGCATCATTTCCCCTCCAAGTTCACTGAGTACCTCCAGAGCCCTGTGGGCCAGCTGCGCAACTTCGAGGCCCATTTGTTGATCCCTCGGAGGCCATCTGTGCGTGCCTAGAGATGGGCAACACACTGTACGTTCCTTGAGGAGAGCTACATTTCCAGAGACCTCGACCGGCCTCAGGACACCATTGCTGCTGAGTCCGAAGTGCCCAGGAAGACTTTGTCATGGCCCTTGTGTGAGCTGCCATGTGATAACACTCTGCTTTGAATGTTTCGAGGCCCTCGTACCTGGAGTCACTCTGCTCGAGGAGAAAGCATCTTACCATGCGGTGTCGCTGACGGCACACCCAGCAGAAACACATGCCTGGAAGTAATGCCTTGATTTGCCGTGCAGAAGCGGACCGTGTAGCAGTTTCCATGAGCCGCTGGCCTGTGCGCTGCGTACCTTTAACGGCAGCACAGTTTTCTGGACACCTAGGAGGCTAGCGTGGACACCCTGTTGCCGGCAGGAACACTTAGAACCCCCAGGCGCACCTGGATCTGCTAAGCAACATCCAGTCCCGTAGCCCTTTAGAGCCCCTCTGTGCATGCCGAGCATAGGGAAACACACTGCACTCTCTTTTGGAGCGTCTTAATTTCCTCAGCACTCGAGCACGTTCACGAACACCATTCTGGCACGTCCCACATGGCGTAGAAGTCTTAGGCGTTGCCCTAGTCTGAGCTGCACTCAGAGTAACCCTCGGCTTCGCATTCCATCCAGAACCTCCTGCCTGAAGTCACCACGCCTCCTAGAGGAAGTCGGCTTGCGTTCTGACTGCAGTTTAAGTCCTGTTCTTCCTGTGGCACTGCAGGCTTTTGAATAGCCACAGGCCCAGAGGAGCAGCTACGGCGTTCCTTGGTTGAGGCAGTTCACTTGATGCAGAACACCCTACTTCGAAAAGCTGATTCAGGGAAGGAAACACAGGGTAACCTGTGTCTCTTTGGACTTGTTAGAAACCACAGTGGGGTATGCTGAGTGTGCCCATGGAAACGGGGGCCTGCTGGAACTAGCCTTGCTTTCCCATTTTGAAGGCTGCATTCATGCTGCTTTGAAGCTGCCTGACATTCCCTGCACTTGATAGGCCTGTAAACACTGTAAGAATGCTTCTGGGGAGAAAATGAATTTGCTGTCTAAACCAGGTGCTTCCGTGACTGCGGTGCGGTCAGCCTGACAAGCTCTAGCACTAAAAGGAAACTCAACGTGTGAACTTGCCTCCAGTTTAAGCCCTTAGTAGCCATGTAGATACGGAGGCATGCAGCTCTTTCCATGAGTTCTTATTCGCTTACTTGCTTTATTTTAAAGGAATTACACTTCTGAGGACTCCTCGGCCTCTCGGGTATGCATCATTTCCCCTCCAAGTTCACTGAGTACCTCCAGAGCCCTGTGGGCTGGCTGCGAAACTTCGAGTCCCATTTGTTGATCCCTCGGAGGCCCTCTGTGCGTGCCTAGAGACGGGCAAACACTGTTCGTTCCTTGAGGAGAGCTACATTTCCAGAGCCCTCGACCGGCCTCAGGACAATATTGCTGGTGAGTCCGAAGTGCCCAGGAAGACTTTGTCATGGCCCTTGTGTGAGCTGCCATGTGATAACACTCTGCTTTGAATGCTTCGAGGCCCTCGTACCTGGAGTCACTCTGCTCGAGGAGAAAGACAGCATCTTACCATGCGGTGTCGCTGACGCCACACCCAGCAGAAACACATGCCTGGAAGTAAGGCCCTGATTTGCCGTGCAGAAGCGGAGGCGTGCAGCAGTTTCCATGAGCCGGTGGCCTGTGCTCTGCGTACCTTTAACGGCAGCACAGTTTTCTGGACACCTAGGAGCCTAGCGTGGGCACCCTGTTGCCGGCAGGAACACTGAGTACCTCCAGGCGCACCTGGGTCTGCTAAGCAACATCCAGTCCCGTAGCCGTTTAGAGCCCCTCTGTGCATGCCGAGCGTAGAGAAACGCACTGCACTCTCTTTTGAAGCATCTTAATTTCCTCAGCACTCGCGCACGTTCACGAAGACCGTTCTGGCACGTCCCACATGGCGTAGAAGTCTTACGCGTTGCCCTAGTCTGAGCAGCACTCAGAGTAACCCTCGGCTTCGCATTCCATCTAGAACCTCCTGCCTGAAATCAACGTGCCTCCTAGAGGAAGTCGTCTTGCGTTCTGACTGCAGTTTAAGTCCTGTTCTTCCTGTGGCACTGCAGGCTTTTGAATAGCCACAGGCCCAGAGGAGCAGCTACGGCGTTCCTTGGTTGAGGCAGTTCGCTTGATGCAGAACACTCGAATTCGAGAAGCTGATTCAGGGAAAGATACATAGCGTAACCTGTGTCTCTTTGGACTTGTTAGAAACCACAGTGGGGTATGCTGAGTGTGCCCATTTAAACGGGGGCCTGCTGGAACTAGCCTTGCTTTCCCATTTTGAAGGCTGCATTCATGCTGCCTTGAAGCTGCCTGACATTCCCTGCACTTGATAGGCCTGTAAACACTGTAAGAATGCTTCTGGGGAGAAAATGAATTTGCTGTCTAAACTAGGTGCTTCTGCGCCTGCGGTGTGGTCAGCCTGACAAGCTCTAGCGCTAAAAGGAAACTCAACGTGTGAACTTGCCTCCAGTTTAGGCCCATAGTACCCATGTAGATACGGAGGCATGCAGCTCTTTCCATGAGTTCTTAGTCGCTTATATGCTTTACTATAAAGGAAGTACACTTCTGAGGACTCCTAGGCCTCTCGGGTATGCATCATTTCCCCTCCAAGTTCACTGAGTACCTCCAGAGCCCTGTGGGCCAGCTGCGCAACTTCGAGGCCCATTTGTTGATCCCTCGGAGGCCATCTGTGCGTGCCTAGAGATGGGCAACACACTGTACGTTCCTTGAGGAGAGCTACATTTCCAGAGACCTCGACCGGCCTCAGGACACCATTGCTGCTGAGTCCGAAGTGCCCAGGAAGACTTTGTCATGGCCCTTGTGTGAGCTGCCATGTGATAACACTCTGCTTTGAATGTTTCGAGGCCCTCGTACCTGGAGTCACTCTGCTCGAGGAGAAAGCATCTTACCATGCGGTGTCGCTGACGGCACACCCAGCAGAAACACATGCCTGGAAGTAATGCCTTGATTTGCCGTGCAGAAGCGGACCGTGTAGCAGTTTCCATGAGCCGCTGGCCTGTGCGCTGCGTACCTTTAACGGCAGCACAGTTTTCTGGACACCTAGGAGGCTAGCGTGGACACCCTGTTGCCGGCAGGAACACTGAGCACCCCCAGGCGCACCTGGATCTGCTAAGCAACATCCAGTCCCGTAGCCCTTTAGAGCCCCTCTGTGCATGCCGAGCATAGGGAAACACACTGCACTCTCTTTTGGAGCGTCTTAATTTCCTCAGCACTCGCGCACGTTCACGATCACCGTTCTGGCACGTCCCACATGGCGTAGAAGTCTTAGGCGTTGCCCTAGTCTGAGCTGCACTCAGAGTAACCCTCGGCTTCGCATTCCATCCAGAACCTCCTGCCTGAAGTCACCACGCCTCCTAGAGGAAGTCGGCTTGCGTTCTGACTGCAGTTTAAGTACTGTTCTTCCTGTGGCACTGCAGGCTTATGAATAGTCACAGGCCCAGAGGAGCAGCTACGGCGTTCCTTGGTTGTGGCAGTTCACTTGATGCAGAACACCCTACTTCGAAAAGCTGATTCAGGGAAGGAAACACAGGGTAACCTGTGTCTCTTTGGACTTGTTAGAAACCACAGTGGGGTATGCTGAGTGTGCCCATGGAAACGGGGGCCTGCTGGAACTAGCCTTGCTTTCCCATTTTGAAGGCTGCATTCATGCTGCCTTGAAGCTGCCTGACATTCCCTGCACTTGATAGGCCTGTAAACACTGTAAGAATGCTTCTGGGGAGAAAATGAATTTGCTGTCTAAACCAGGTGCTTCCGTGACTGCGGTGTGGTCAGCCTGACAAGCTCTAGCACTAAAAGGAAACTCAACGTGTGAACTTGCCTCCAGTTTAAGCCCTTAGTAGCCATGTAGATACGGAGGCATGCAGCTCTTTCCATGAGTTCTTATTCGCTTACTTGCTTTATTTTAAAGGAATTACACTTCTGAGGACTCCTCGGCCTCTCGGGTATGCATCATTTCCCCTCCAAGTTCACTGAGTACCTCCAGAGCCCTGTGGGCTGGCTGTGAAACTTCGAGTCCCATTTGTTGATCCCTCGGAGGCCCTCTGTGCGTGCCTAGAGACGGGCAAACACTGTTCGTTCCTTGAGGAGAGCTACATTTCCAGAGCCCTCGACCGGCCTCAAGACAATATTGCTGGTGAGTCCGAAGTGCCCAGGAAGACTTTGTCATGGCCCTTGTGTGAGCTGCCATGTGATAACACTCTGCTTTGAATGCTTCGAGGCCCTCGTACCTGGAGTCACTCTGCTCGAGGAGAAAGACAGCATCTTACCATGCGGTGTCGCTGACGCCACACCCAGCAGAAACACATGCCTGGAAGTAAGGCCCTGATTTGCCGTGCAGAAGCGGAGGCGTGCAGCAGTTTCCATGAGCCGGTGGCCTGTGCTCTGCGTACCTTTAACGGCAGCACAGTTTTCTGGACACCTAGGAGCCTAGCGTGGGCACCCTGTTGCCGGCAGGAACACTGAGTACCTCCAGGCGCACCTGGGTCTGCTAAGCAACATCCAGTCCCGTAGCCGTTTAGAGCCCCTCTGTGCATGCCGAGCGTAGAGAAACGCACTGCACTCTCTTTTGAAGCATCTTAATTTCCTCAGCACTCGCGCACGTTCACGAAGACCGTTCTGGTACGTCCCACATGGCGTAGAAGTCTTACGCGTTGCCCTAGTCTGAGCAGCACTCAGAGTAACCCTCGGCTTCGCATTCCATCTAGAACCTCCTGCCTGAAATCAACGTGCCTCCTAGAGGAAGTCGTCTTGCGTTCTGACTGCAGTTTAAGTCCTGTTCTTCCTGTGGCACTGCAGGCTTTTGAATAGCCACAGGCCCAGAGGAGCAGCTACGGCGTTCCTTGGTTGAGGCAGTTCATTGATGCAGAACACTCTACTTCGAGAAGCTGATTCAGGGAAAGACACACAGGGTAACCTGTGTCTCTTTGGACTTGTTAGAAACCACAGTGGGGTATGCTGAGTGTGCCCATGGAAACGGGGGCCTGCTGGAACTAGCCTTGCTTTCCCATTTTGAAGGCTGCATTCATGCTGCCTTGAAGCTGCCTGACATTCCCTGCACTTGATAGGCCTGTAAACACTGTAAGAATGCTTCTGGGGAGAAAATGAATTTGCTGTCTAAACCAGGTGCTTCTGCGCCTGTGGTGCGGTCACCCTGACAAGCTCTAGCGTTAAAAGGAAACTCAACGTGTGAACTTGCCTCCAGGTTAGGCCTTTAGTAATCATGTAGATACGGAGGCATGCAGCTCTTTCCATGCGTTCTTAGTCGCTTATATGCTTTATTATAAAGGAAGTACACTTCTGAGGACTCCTGCCCTCTCGGGTATGCATCATTTCCCCTCCAAGTTCACTGAGTACATCCAGAGCCCTGTGGGCCGGCTGCGCAACTTCAAGGCCCATTTGTTGATCCCTCGGAGTCCCTCTGTGCGTCCCTAGAGACGGGCAAACACTGTTCGTTCCTTGAGGAGAGCTACATTTCCAGAGCCCACGACCGGCCTCAGGAAAACATTGCTGGTGAGTCCGAAGTGCCCAGGAAGACTGTGTCATGGCCCTGGTGTGAGCTGCCATGTGATAACACTCTGCTTTGAATGTTTCGAGGCCCTCGTACCTGGAGTCACTCTGCTCGAGGAGAAAGTCAGCATCTTACCATGCGGTGTCGCTGACGGCACACCCAGCAGAAACACATGCCTGGAAGTAATGCCTTGATTTGCCGTGCAGAAGCGGACCGTGTAGCAGTTTCCATGAGCCGCTGGCCTGTGCGCTGCGTACCTTTAACGGCAGCACAGTTTTCTGGACACCTAGGAGGCTAGCGTGGACACCCTGTTGCCGGCAGGAACACTGAGAACCCCCAGGCGCACCTGGATCTGCTAAGCAACATCCAGTCCCGTAGCCCTTTAGAGCCCCTCTGTGCATGCCGAGCATAGGGAAACACACTGCACTCTCTTTTGGAGCGTCTTAATTTCCTCAGCACTCGAGCACGTTCACGAACACCATTCTGGCACGTCCCACATGGCGTAGAAGTCTTAGGCATTACCCTAGTCTGAGCTGCACTCAGAGTAACCCTCGGCTTCGCATTCCATCCAGAACCTCCTGCCTGAAGTCACCACGCCTCCTAGAGGAAGTCGGCTTGCGTTCTGACTGCAGTTTAAGTACTGTTCTTCCTGTGGCACTGCAGGCTTTTGAATAGCCACAGGCCCAGAGGAGCAGCTACGGCGTTCCTTGGTTGAGGCAGTTCACTTGATGCAGAACACCCTACTTCGAAAAGCTGATTCAGGGAAGGAAACACAGGGTAACCTGTGTCTCTTTGGACTTGTTAGAAACCACAGTGGGGTATGCTGAGTGTGCCCATGGAAACGGGGGCCTGCTGGAACTAGCCTTGCTTTCCCATTTTGAAGGCTGCATTCATGCTGCCTTGAAGCTGCCTGACATTCCCTGCACTTGATAGGCCTGTAAACACTGTAAGAATGCTTCTGGGGAGAAAATGAATTTGCTGTCTAAACCAGGTGCTTCCGTGACTGCGGTGCGGTCAGGCTGACAAGCTCTAGCACTAAAAGGAAACTCAACGTGTGAACTTGCCTCCAGTTTAAGCCCTTAGTAGCCATGTAGATACGGAGGCATGCAGCTCTTTCCATGAGTTCTTAGTCGCTTACTTGCTTTATTTTAAAGGAATTACACTTCTGAGGACTCCTCGGCCTCTCGGGTATGCATCATTTCCCCTCCAAGTTCACTGAGTACCTCCAGAGCCCTGTGGGCTGGCTGCAAAACTTCGAGTCCCATTTGTTGATCCCTCGGAGGCCCTCTGTGCGTGCCTAGAGACGGGCAAACACTGTTCGTTCCTTGAGGAGAGCTACATTTCCAGAGCCCTCGACCGGCCTCAGGACAATATTGCTGGTGAGTCCGAAGTGCCCAGGAAGACTTTGTCATGGCCCTTGTGTGAGCTGCCATGTGATAACACTCTGCTTTGAATGCTTCGAGGCCCTCGTACCTGGAGTCACTCTGCTCGAGGAGAAAGACAGCATCTTACCATGCGGTGTCGCTGACGCCACACCCAGCAGAAACACATGCCTGGAAGTAAGGCCCTGATTTGCCGTGCAGAAGCGGAGGCGTGCAGCAGTTTCCATGAGCCGGTGGCCTGTGCTCTGCGTACCTTTAACGGCAGCACAGTTTTCTGGACACCTAGGAGCCTAGCGTGGGCACCCTGTTGCCGGCAGGAACACTGAGTACCTCCAGGCGCACCTGGGTCTGCTAAGCAACATCCAGTCCCGTAGCCGTTTAGAGCCCCTCTGTGCATGCCGAGCGTAGAGAAACGCACTGCACTCTCTTTTGAAGCATCTTAATTTCCTCAGCACTCGCGCACGTTCACGAAGACCGTTCTGGCACGTCCCACATGGCGTAGAAGTCTTACGCGTTGCCCTAGTCTGAGCAGCACTCAGAGTAACCCTCGGCTTCGCATTCCATCTAGAACCTGCTGCCTGAAATCAACGTGCCTCCTAGAGGAAGTCGTCTTGCGTTCTGACTGCAGTTTAAGTCCTGTTCTTCCTGTGGCACTGCAGGCTTTTGAATAGCCACAGGCCCAGAGGAGCAGCTACGGCGTTCCTTGGTTGAGGCAGTTCATTGATGCAGAACACTCTACTTCGAGAAGCTGATTCAGGGAAAGACTCACAGAGTAACCTGTGTCTCTTTGGACTTGTTAGAAACCACAGTGGGGTATGCTGAGCGTGCCAATGGAAACGGGGGCCTGCTGGAACTAGCCTTGCTTTCTCATTTGGAAGGCTGCATTCATGCTGCGTTGAAGCTGCCTGACATTCCCTGCACTTGATAGGCCTGTAAACCCTGTAAGAATGCTTCTGGGGAGAAAATGAATTTGCTGTCTAAACCAGGTGCTTCTGCGCCTGTGGTGCGGTCACCCTGACAAGCTCTAGCGTTAAAAGGAAACTCAACGTGTGAACTTGCCTCCAGGTTAGGCCTTTAGTAATCATGTAGATACGGAGGCATGCAGCTCTTTCCATGCGTTTTTAGTCGCTTATATGCTTTATTATAAAGGAAGTACACTTCTGAGGACTCCTGCCCTCTCGGGTGTGCATCATTTCCCCTCCAAGTTCACTGAGTACATCCAGAGCCCTGTGGGCCGGCTGCGCAACTTCAAGGCCCATTTGTTGATCCCTCGGAGGCCGTCTGTGGGTGCCTAGAGATAGGCAACACACTGTTCGTTCCTTGAGGAGAGCTACATTTCCAGAGACCCAGAACGGCCTCAGGACAACATTGCTGGTGAGTCCGAAGTGCCCAGGAAGACTGTGTCATGGCCCTGGTGTGAGCTGCCATGTGATAACACTCTGCTTTGAATGTTTCGAGGCCCTCGTACCTGGAGTCACTCTGCTCGAGGAGAAAGTCAGCATCTTACCATGCGGTGTCGCTGACGGCACACCCAGCAGAAACACATGCCTGGAAGTAATGCCTTGATTTGCCGTGCAGAAGCGGACCGTGTAGCAGTTTCCATGAGCCGCTGGCCTGTGCGCTGCGTACCTTTAACGGCAGCACAGTTTTCTGGACACCTAGGAGGCTAGCGTGGACACCCTGTTGCCGGCAGGAACACTGAGAACCCCCAGGCGCACCTGGATCTGCTAAGCAACATCCAGTCCCGTAGCCCTTTAGAGCCCCTCTGTGCATGCCGAGCATAGGGAAACACACTGCACTCTCTTTTGGAGCGTCTTAATTTCCTCAGCACTCGAGCACGTTCACGAACACCATTCTGGCACGTCCCACATGGCGTAGAAGTCTTAGGCATTGCCCTAGTCTGAGCTGCACTCAGAGTAACCCTCGGCTTCGCATTCCATCTAGAACCTCCTGCCTGAAATCACCGTGCCTCCTAGAGGAAGTCGGCTTGCGTTCTGACTGCAGTTTAAGTCCTGTTCTTCCTGTGGCACTGCAGGCTTTTGAATAGCCACAGGCCCAGAGGAGCAGCTACGGCGTTCCTTGGTTGAGGCAGTTCATTGATGCAGAACACTCTACTTCGAGAAGCTGATTCAGGGAAAGACACACAGGGTAACCTGTGTCTCTTTGGACTTGTTAGAAACCACAGTGTGGTATGCTGAGTGTGCCAATGAAACGGGGGCCTGCTGGAACTAGCCTTGCTTTCTCATTTTGAAGGCTGCATTCATGCTGCGTTGAAGCTGCCTGACATTCCCTGCACTTGATAGGCCTGTAAACCCTGTAAGAATGCTTCTGGGGAGAAAATGAATTTGCTGTCTAAACCACGTGCTTCTGCGCCTGTGGTGCGGTCACCCTGACAAGCTCTAGCGTTAAAAGGAAACTCAACGTGTGAACTTGCCTCCAGGTTAGGCCTTTAGTAATCATGTAGATACGGAGGCATGCAGCTCTTTCCATGAGTTCTTAGTCGCTTATATGCTTTATTATAAAGGAAGTACACTTCTGAGGACTCCTGCCCTCTCGGGTATGCATCATTTTCCCTCCAAGTTCACTGAACCAGGTTTGGCCAGGGTCGCCCAGCTTCATACCTGAGCTCCTACAGGTATCCTCAGCGGTTTCTGATTACCTCAAGGAAACACAACGGGAGGAACAGGGCCCTTCCGTGGAGGCCCTTTTGGGCACAGGGACCTCTGCGTGGGATCTACTGGGTAAGTATGGCAGTACCTCAGGTAGGCCTCAGTGACCAAGGCTCTCCGGCTCACGCCTAGCTGTGTAAAGCAGTGTGGCGAACGTACGTACTGCTCCTCAGGCTGGGCCCACAGCCTAGCTTTCGCTTCTGTGAGAGTGCTGTCCCGAGTCTCTTCCTGGAGCCAGTCGTCAGCGCGGTGTCTTTTGGCACTGCAGTTCTCTCTCAGTCAAGGAGGCCGTGCGACTGACTGGCAAAGGGAGTCCGCCCAGCGCTGCTTTCGCCAGTCTCTCTGACGACTGGGCCACTCTACCTGGGCAACCCAGAGAGGAGTACACTGCCCTAGCTATGAAAGCGAAGAGCTGTCTCCAGGGGCCTGCTTACGCTAAGGTTCCTCAGAAGCCAGAGGCCGCCGTTCCGGCACGGAGAGAGGTCATCCTGCGAAACTGGTGAATGGGCTCCTACCCTGTGTGTCCCCAGGGGCGTCGCAGGGTTAAGGCACTCCGTGGTGGAGTATGGCCTCATTGGAGACCCCTGCACACCCAAGTCCCCTGACGTGAAACACTGGAACTTCACCTTGAGGCCCGAGCTCACCTTTCGTTCGGCCGGAGCCGAACCTGGGGAGCCGTGGGAGGAGTTCCTAGAAAGGGATTGCCAGCACGGTTTTCGCTTTGGGAGAACACGCAGCCTCGGCCCACAACGACAGTCCTGCCGTGCAGAGACGTCGGGCCGCTAGTGCTGTTCCAGGCAGCTGTGAAGCCAAGCGCAAGGCGCCTGCAAACGGGGAGAAAGCGTCCTCTCCCCTCCGCGTCCCACGTTGAAGCTGAATGACGCAGCATGTTTCTCGGAAGGCTCTGCCGAGCTATCTAGTACAAGGGAGAGAGTGCCTGCCTCTGCCGAGAAAGGTTTTGACGTGGGGATTGCTGGACAGGCGGAAGAGCGTTCCCCAGGCCGTGCAAAGTTGAGGCCTTGGTGATTCTGGATGGTCCCAAGGGTCCAGAATTGTCCCTGGGAAAGCTGTCCTTTTCCCTCTTTTTCCGGCTGGAAGTACACCTCTGGCATCCGACTGCCGTTCGGCGACGTCCTGGGGGAGACGCCCCGGTTTCACTTGGGACGCACACTGGTGTTTCTCAGAAGAGCCCAAATTCCTCCCTGCGGGTGGGTGGGGACCTGGGCACACCAGCATGGAATGTAAGGCTGTTTAGAACTGCGTACCTTGAGGCCGTGTGAAGGCCGCACGAACGAGAGCTTTCGAGCGAACAGGGCAGCGCTTCGCCATCACCGTTGCACATTCACGGAGCTTAGTCAAACGAACGCATTTACTTCCTGGGGCTCCAACACAGCCGAGGAGTTGGAAGGCATACGGTGAGGGCCCTTTGACAGTTGTTACAACGAACGTGAGTGCACAGTGTCTCGTGAAATACCTTCCACGGTTGAAGCATTCCGTTAACGCATGCCCCTCCGCTCCCTCTGGCGCTCCGAGGTGTTCCTAACGGGGGAAATCTGGACTTTTGCTCGAGGCCGGGGTGGGGCGGGGGGACTCACAATTCTTCTGCCGGCGAGCTCCAGAGCGCTCCTGCTGAAGCTCCCAGCAAGGAACTGAGAGCAGCAGGCCTCACACGAGTCAACTCAGACTTCTTCTGTCACGAGTCAACTCAGACTTCTTATGTGAGGCCTTCCGGCAGCAAAGAGAAGGTGCGCGCGAGGAGTGTGCCTCAGGCAGCTTAGGACCCGCCACTGTCTCGTCTACCACGGAGGGGAACCAGGTTTGGCCAGGGTCGCCCAGCTTCATACCTGAGCTCCTACAGGTATCCTCAGCGGTTTCTGATTACCTCCAGGAAACACAACGGGAGGAACAGGGCCCTTCCGTGGAGGCCCTTTTGGGCACAGGGACCTCTGCGTGGGATCTACTGGGTAAGTATGGCAGTACCTCAGGTAGGCCTCAGTGACCAAGGCTCTCCGGCTCACGCCTAGCTGTGTAAAGCAGTGTGGCGAACGTACGTACTGCTCTTCAGGCTGGGCCCACAGCCTAGCTTTCGCTTCTGTGAGAGTGCTGTCCCGAGTCTCTTCCTGGAGCCAGTCGTCAGCGCGGTGTCTTTTGGCACTGCAGTTCTCTCTCAGTCAAGGAGGCCGTGCGACTGACTGGCAAAGGGAGTCCGCCCAGCGCTGCTTTCGCCAGTCTCTCTGACGACTGGGCCACTCTACCTGGGCAACCCAGAGAGGAGTACACTGCCCTAGCTATGAAAGCGAAGAGCTGTCTCCAGGGGCCTGCTTACGCTAAGGTTCCTCAGAAGCCAGAGGCCGCCGTTCCGGCACGGAGAGAGGTCATCCTGCGAAACTGGTGAATGGGCTCCTACCCTGTGTGTCCCCAGGGGCGTCGCAGGGTTAAGGCACTCCGTGGTGGAGTATGGCCTCATTGGAGACCCCTGCACACCCAAGTCCCCTGACGTGAAACACTGGAACTTCACCTTGAGGCCCGAGGTCACCTTTCGTTCGGCCGGAGCCGAACCTGGGGAGCCGTGGGAGGAGTTCCTAGAAAGGGATTGCCAGCACGGTTTTCGCTTTGGGAGAACACGCAGCCTCGGCCCACAACGACAGTCCTGCCGTGCAGAGACGTCGGGCCGCTAGTGCTGTTCCAGGCAGCTGTGAAGCCAAGCGCAAGGCGCCTGCAAACGGGGAGAAAGCGTCCTCTCCCCTCCGCGTCCCACGTTGAAGCTGAATGACGCAGCATGTTTCTCGGAAGGCTCTGCCGAGCTATCTAGTACAAGGGAGAGAGTGCCTGCCTCTGCCGAGAAAGGTTTTGACGTGGGGATTGCTGGACAGGCGGAAGAGCGTTCCCCAGGCCGTGCAAAGTTGAGGCCTTGGTGATTCTGGATGGTCCCAAGGGTCCAGAATTGTCCCTGGGAAAGCTGTCCTTTTCCCTCTTTTTCCGGCTGGAAGTACACCTCTGGCATCCGACTGCCGTTCGGCGACGTCCTGGGGGAGACGCCCCGGTTTCACTTGGGACGCACACTGGTGTTTCTCAGAAGAGCCCAAATTCCTCCCTGCGGGTGGGTGGGGGCCTGGGCACACCAGCATGGAATGTAAGGCTGTTTAGAACTGCGTACCTTGAGGCCGTGTGAAGGCCGCACGAACGAGAGCTTTCGAGCGAACAGGGCAGCGCTTCGCCATCACCGTTGCACATTCACGGAGCTTAGTCAAACGAACGCATTTACTTCCTGGGGCTCCAACACAGCCGAGGAGTTGGAAGGCATACAGTGAGGGCCCTCTGACAGTTGTTACAACGAACGTGAGTGCACAGTGTCTCGTGAAATACCTTCCACGGTTGAAGCATTCCGTTAACGCATGCCCCTCCGCTCCCTCTGGCGCTCCGAGGTGTTCCTAACGGGGGAAATCTGGACTTTTGCTCGAGGCCGGGGTGGGGCGGGGGGACTCACAATTCTTCTGCCGGCGAGCTCCAGAGCGCTCCTGCTGAAGCTCCCAGCAAGGAACTGAGAGCAGCAGGCCTCACACGAGTCAACTCAGACTTCTTCTGTCACGAGTCAACTCAGACTTCTTATGTGAGGCCTTCCGGCAGCAAAGAGAAGGTGCGCGCGAGGAGTGTGCCTCAGGCAGCTTAGGACCCGCCACTGTCTCGTCTACCACGGAGGGGAACCAGGTTTGGCCAGGGTCGCCCAGCTTCATACCTGAGCTCCTACAGGTATCCTCAGCGGTTTCTGATTACCTCCAGGAAACACAACGGGAGGAACAGGGCCCTTCCGTGGAGGCCCTTTTGGGCACAGGGACCTCTGCGTGGGATCTACTGGGTAAGTATGGCAGTACCTCAGGTAGACCTCAGTGACCAAGGCTCTCCGGCTCACGCCTAGCTGTGTAAAGCAGTGTGGCGAACGTACGTACTGCTCCTCAGGCTGGGCCCACAGCCTAGCTTTCGCTTCTGTGAGAGTGCTGTCCCGAGTCTCTTCCTGGAGCCAGTCGTCAGCGCGGTGTCTTTTGGCACTGCAGTTCTCTCTCAGTCAAGGAGGCCGTGCGACTGACTGGCAAAGGGAGTCCGCCCAGCGCTGCTTTCGCCAGTCTCTCTGACGACTGGGCCACTCTACCTGGGCAACCCAGAGAGGAGTACACTGCCCTAGCTATGAAAGCGAAGAGCTGTCTCCAGGGGCCTGCTTACGCTAAGGTTCCTCAGAAGCCAGAGGCCGCCGTTCCGGCACGGAGAGAGGTCATCCTGCGAAACTGGTGAATGGGCTCCTACCCTGTGTGTCCCCAGGGGCGTCGCAGGGTTAAGGCACTCCGTGGTGGAGTATGGCCTCATTGGAGACCCCTGCACACCCAAGTCCCCTGACGTGAAACACTGGAACTTCACCTTGAGGCCCGAGGTCACCTTTCGTTCGGCCGGAGCCGAACCTGGGGAGCCGTGGGAGGAGTTCCTAGAAAGGGATTGCCAGCACGGTTTTCGCTTTGGGAGAACACGCAGCCTCGGCCCACAACGACAGTCCTGCCGTGCAGAGACGTCGGGCCGCTAGTGCTGTTCCAGGCAGCTGTGAAGCCAAGCGCAAGGCGCCTGCAAACGGGGAGAAAGCGTCCTCTCCCCTCCGCGTCCCACGTTGAAGCTGAATGACGCAGCATGTTTCTCGGAAGGCTCTGCCGAGCTATCTAGTACAAGGGAGAGAGTGCCTGCCTCTGCCGAGAAAGGTTTTGACGTGGGGATTGCTGGACAGGCGGAAGAGCGTTCCCCAGGCCGTGCAAAGTTGAGGCCTTGGTGATTCTGGATGGTCCCAAGGGTCCAGAATTGTCCCTGGGAAAGCTGTCCTTTTCCCTCTTTTTCCGGCTGGAAGTACACCTCTGGCATCCGACTGCCGTTCGGCGACGTCCTGGGGGAGACGCCCCGGTTTCACTTGGGACGCACACTGGTGTTTCTCAGAAGAGCCCAAATTCCTCCCTGCGGGTGGGTGGGGGCCTGGGCACACCAGCATGGAATGTAAGGCTGTTTAGAACTGCGTACCTTGAGGCCGTGTGAAGGCCGCACGAACGAGAGCTTTCGAGCGAACAGGGCAGCGCTTCGCCATCACCGTTGCACATTCACGGAGCTTAGTCAAACGAACGCATTTACTTCCTGGGGCTCCAACACAGCCGAGGAGTTGGAAGGCATACAGTGAGGGCCCTCTGACAGTTGTTACAACGAACGTGAGTGCACAGTGTCTCGTGAAATACCTTCCACGGTTGAAGCATTCCGTTAACGCATGCCCCTCCGCTCCCTCTGGCGCTCCGAGGTGTTCCTAACGGGGGAAATCTGGACTTTTGCTCGAGGCCGGGGTGGGGCGGGGGGACTCACAATTCTTCTGCCGGCGAGCTCCAGAGCGCTCCTGCTGAAGCTCCCAGCAAGGAACTGAGAGCAGCAGGCCTCACACGAGTCAACTCAGACTTCTTCTGTCACGAGTCAACTCAGACTTCTTATGTGAGGCCTTCCGGCAGCAAAGAGAAGGTGCGCGCGAGGAGTGTGCCTCAGGCAGCTTAGGACCCGCCACTGTCTCGTCTACCACGGAGGGGAACCAGGTTTGGCCAGGGTCGCCCAGCTTCATACCTGAGCTCCTACAGGTATCCTCAGCGGTTTCTGATTACCTCCAGGAAACACAACGGGAGGAACAGGGCCCTTCCGTGGAGGCCCTTTTGGGCACAGGGACCTCTGCGTGGGATCTACTGGGTAAGTATGGCAGTACCTCAGGTAGGCCTCAGTGACCAAGGCTCTCCGGCTCACGCCTAGCTGTGTAAAGCAGTGTGGCGAACGTACGTACTGCTCCTCAGGCTGGGCCCACAGCCTAGCTTTCGCTTCTGTGAGAGTGCTGTCCCGAGTCTCTTCCTGGAGCCAGTCGTCAGCGCGGTGTCTTTTGGCACTGCAGTTCTCTCTCAGTCAAGGAGGCCGTGCGACTGACTGGCAAAGGGAGTCCGCCCAGCGCTGCTTTCGCCAGTCTCTCTGACGACTGGGCCACTCTACCTGGGCAACCCAGAGAGGAGTACACTGCCCTAGCTATGAAAGCGAAGAGCTGTCTCCAGGGGCCTGCTTACGCTAAGGTTCCTCAGAAGCCAGAGGCCGCCGTTCCGGCACGGAGAGAGGTCATCCTGCGAAACTGGTGAATGGGCTCCTACCCTGTGTGTCCCCAGGGGCGTCGCAGGGTTAAGGCACTCCGTGGTGGAGTATGGCCTCATTGGAGACCCCTGCACACCCAAGTCCCCTGACGTGAAACACTGGAACTTCACCTTGAGGCCCGAGGTCACCTTTCGTTCGGCCGGAGCCGAACCTGGGGAGCCGTGGGAGGAGTTCCTAGAAAGGGATTGCCAGCACGGTTTTCGCTTTGGGAGAACACGCAGCCTCGGCCCACAACGACAGTCCTGCCGTGCAGAGACGTCGGGCCGCTAGTGCTGTTCCAGGCAGCTGTGAAGCCAAGCGCAAGGCGCCTGCAAACGGGGAGAAAGCGTCCTCTCCCCTCCGCGTCCCACGTTGAAGCTGAATGACGCAGCATGTTTCTCGGAAGGCTCTGCCGAGCTATCTAGTACAAGGGAGAGAGTGCCTGCCTCTGCCGAGAAAGGTTTTGACGTGGGGATTGCTGGACAGGCGGAAGAGCGTTCCCCAGGCCGTGCAAAGTTGAGGCCTTGGTGATTCTGGATGGTCCCAAGGGTCCAGAATTGTCCCTGGGAAAGCTGTCCTTTTCCCTCTTTTTCCGGCTGGAAGTACACCTCTGGCATCCGACTGCCGTTCGGCGACGTCCTGGGGGAGACGCCCCGGTTTCACTTGGGACGCACACTGGTGTTTCTCAGAAGAGCCCAAATTCCTCCCTGCGGGTGGGTGGGGGCCTGGGCACACCAGCATGGAATGTAAGGCTGTTTAGAACTGCGTACCTTGAGGCCGTGTGAAGGCCGCACGAACGAGAGCTTTCGAGCGAACAGGGCAGCGCTTCGCCATCACCGTTGCACATTCACGGAGCTTAGTCAAACGAACGCATTTACTTCCTGGGGCTCCAACACAGCCGAGGAGTTGGAAGGCATACAGTGAGGGCCCTTTGACAGTTGTTACAACGAACGTGAGTGCACAGTGTCTCGTGAAATACCTTCCACGGTTGAAGCATTCCGTTAACGCATGCCCCTCCGCTCCCTCTGGCGCTCCGAGGTGTTCCTAACGGGGGAAATCTGGACTTTTGCTCGAGGCCGGGGTGGGGCGGGGGGACTCACAATTCTTCTGCCGGCGAGCTCCAGAGCGCTCCTGCTGAAGCTCCCAGCAAGGAACTGAGAGCAGCAGGCCTCACACGAGTCAACTCAGACTTCTTCTGTCACGAGTCAACTCAGACTTCTTATGTGAGGCCTTCCGGCAGCAAAGAGAAGGTGCGCGCGAGGAGTGTGCCTCAGGCAGCTTAGGACCCGCCACTGTCTCGTCTACCACGGAGGGGAACCAGGTTTGGCCAGGGTCGCCCAGCTTCATACCTGAGCTCCTACAGGTATCCTCAGCGGTTTCTGATTACCTCCAGGAAACACAACGGGAGGAACAGGGCCCTTCCGTGGAGGCCCTTTTGGGCACAGGGACCTCTGCGTGGGATCTACTGGGTAAGTATGGCAGTACCTCAGGTAGGCCTCAGTGACCAAGGCTCTCCGGCTCACGCCTAGCTGTGTAAAGCAGTGTGGCGAACGTACGTACTGCTCCTCAGGCTGGGCCCACAGCCTAGCTTTCGCTTCTGTGAGAGTGCTGTCCCGAGTCTCTTCCTGGAGCCAGTCGTCAGCGCGGTGTCTTTTGGCACTGCAGTTCTCTCTCAGTCAAGGAGGCCGTGCGACTGACTGGCAAAGGGAGTCCGCCCAGCGCTGCTTTCGCCAGTCTCTCTGACGACTGGGCCACTCTACCTGGGCAACCCAGAGAGGAGTACACTGCCCTAGCTATGAAAGCGAAGAGCTGTCTCCAGGGGCCTGCTTACGCTAAGGTTCCTCAGAAGCCAGAGGCCGCCGTTCCGGCACGGAGAGAGGTCATCCTGCGAAACTGGTGAATGGGCTCCTACCCTGTGTGTCCCCAGGGGCGTCGCAGGGTTAAGGCACTCCGTGGTGGAGTATGGCCTCATTGGAGACCCCTGCACACCCAAGTCCCCTGACGTGAAACACTGGAACTTCACCTTGAGGCCCGAGGTCACCTTTCGTTCGGCCGGAGCCGAACCTGGGGAGCCGTGGGAGGAGTTCCTAGAAAGGGATTGCCAGCACGGGTTTCGCTTTGGGAGAACACGCAGCCTCGGCCCACAACGACAGTCCTGCCGTGCAGAGACGTCGGGCCGCTAGTGCTGTTCCAGGCAGCTGTGAAGCCAAGCGCAAGGCGCCTGCAAACGGGGAGAAAGCGTCCTCTCCCCTCCGCGTCCCACGTTGAAGCTGAATGACGCAGCATGTTTCTCGGAAGGCTCTGCCGAGCTATCTAGTACAAGGGAGAGAGTGCCTGCCTCTGCCGAGAAAGGTTTTGACGTGGGGATTGCTGGACAGGCGGAAGAGCGTTCCCCAGGCCGTGCAAAGTTGAGGCCTTGGTGATTCTGGATGGTCCCAAGGGTCCAGAATTGTCCCTGGGAAAGCTGTCCTTTTCCCTCTTTTTCCGGCTGGAAGTACACCTCTGGCATCCGACTGCCGTTCGGCGACGTCCTGGGGGAGACGCCCCGGTTTCACTTGGGACGCACACTGGTGTTTCTCAGAAGAGCCCAAATTCCTCCCTGCGGGTGGGTGGGGGCCTGGGCACACCAGCATGGAATGTAAGGCTGTTTAGAACTGCGTACCTTGAGGCCGTGTGAAGGCCGCACGAACGAGAGCTTTCGAGCGAACAGGGCAGCGCTTCGCCATCACCGTTGCACATTCACGGAGCTTAGTCAAACGAACGCATTTACTTCCTGGGGCTCCAACACAGCCGAGGAGTTGGAAGGCATACAGTGAGGGCCCTTTGACAGTTGTTACAACGAACGTGAGTGCACAGTGTCTCGTGAAATACCTTCCACGGTTGAAGCATTCCGTTAACGCATGCCCCTCCGCTCCCTCTGGCGCTCCGAGGTGTTCCTAACGGGGGAAATCTGGACTTTTGCTCGAGGCCGGGGTGGGGCGGGGGGACTCACAATTCTTCTGCCGGCGAGCTCCAGAGCGCTCCTGCTGAAGCTCCCAGCAAGGAACTGAGAGCAGCAGGCCTCACACGAGTCAACTCAGACTTCTTCTGTCACGAGTCAACTCAGACTTCTTATGTGAGGCCTTCCGGCAGCAAAGAGAAGGTGCGCGCGAGGAGTGTGCCTCAGGCAGCTTAGGACCCGCCACTGTCTCGTCTACCACGGAGGGGAACCAGGTTTGGCCAGGGTCGCCCAGCTTCATACCTGAGCTCCTACAGGTATCCTCAGCGGTTTCTGATTACCTCCAGGAAACACAACGGGAGGAACAGGGCCCTTCCGTGGAGGCCCTTTTGGGCACAGGGACCTCTGCGTGGGATCTACTGGGTAAGTATGGCAGTACCTCAGGTAGGCCTCAGTGACCAAGGCTCTCCGGCTCACGCCTAGCTGTGTAAAGCAGTGTGGCGAACGTACGTACTGCTCCTCAGGCTGGGCCCACAGCCTAGCTTTCGCTTCTGTGAGAGTGCTGTCCCGAGTCTCTTCCTGGAGCCAGTCGTCAGCGCGGTGTCTTTTGGCACTGCAGTTCTCTCTCAGTCAAGGAGGCCGTGCGACTGACTGGCAAAGGGAGTCCGCCCAGCGCTGCTTTCGCCAGTCTCTCTGACGACTGGGCCACTCTACCTGGGCAACCCAGAGAGGAGTACACTGCCCTAGCTATGAAAGCGAAGAGCTGTCTCCAGGGGCCTGCTTACGCTAAGGTTCCTCAGAAGCCAGAGGCCGCCGTTCCGGCACGGAGAGAGGTCATCCTGCGAAACTGGTGAATGGGCTCCTACCCTGTGTGTCCCCAGGGGCGTCGCAGGGTTAAGGCACTCCGTGGTGGAGTATGGCCTCATTGGAGACCCCTGCACACCCAAGTCCCCTGACGTGAAACACTGGAACTTCACCTTGAGGCCCGAGGTCACCTTTCGTTCGGCCGGAGCCGAACCTGGGGAGCCGTGGGAGGAGTTCCTAGAAAGGGATTGCCAGCACGGGTTTCGCTTTGGGAGAACACGCAGCCTCGGCCCACAACGACAGTCCTGCCGTGCAGAGACGTCGGGCCGCTAGTGCTGTTCCAGGCAGCTGTGAAGCCAAGCGCAAGGCGCCTGCAAACGGGGAGAAAGCGTCCTCTCCCCTCCGCGTCCCACGTTGAAGCTGAATGACGCAGCATGTTTCTCGGAAGGCTCTGCCGAGCTATCTAGTACAAGGGAGAGAGTGCCTGCCTCTGCCGAGAAAGGTTTTGACGTGGGGATTGCTGGACAGGCGGAAGAGCGTTCCCCAGGCCGTGCAAAGTTGAGGCCTTGGTGATTCTGGATGGTCCCAAGGGTCCAGAATTGTCCCTGGGAAAGCTGTCCTTTTCCCTCTTTTTCCGGCTGGAAGTACACCTCTGGCATCCGACTGCCGTTCGGCGACGTCCTGGGGGAGACGCCCCGGTTTCACTTGGGACGCACACTGGTGTTTCTCAGAAGAGCCCAAATTCCTCCCTGCGGGTGGGTGGGGGCCTGGGCACACCAGCATGGAATGTAAGGCTGTTTAGAACTGCGTACCTTGAGGCCGTGTGAAGGCCGCACGAACGAGAGCTTTCGAGCGAACAGGGCAGCGCTTCGCCATCACCGTTGCACATTCACGGAGCTTAGTCAAACGAACGCATTTACTTCCTGGGGCTCCAACACAGCCGAGGAGTTGGAAGGCATACAGTGAGGGCCCTTTGACAGTTGTTACAACGAACGTGAGTGCACAGTGTCTCGTGAAATACCTTCCACGGTTGAAGCATTCCGTTAACGCATGCCCCTCCGCTCCCTCTGGCGCTCCGAGGTGTTCCTAACGGGGGAAATCTGGACTTTTGCTCGAGGCCGGGGTGGGGCGGGGGGACTCACAATTCTTCTGCCGGCGAGCTCCAGAGCGCTCCTGCTGAAGCTCCCAGCAAGGAACTGAGAGCAGCAGGCCTCACACGAGTCAACTCAGACTTCTTCTGTCACGAGTCAACTCAGACTTCTTATGTGAGGCCTTCCGGCAGCAAAGAGAAGGTGCGCGCGAGGAGTGTGCCTCAGGCAGCTTAGGACCCGCCACTGTCTCGTCTACCACGGAGGGGAACCAGGTTTGGCCAGGGTCGCCCAGCTTCATACCTGAGCTCCTACAGGTATCCTCAGCGGTTTCTGATTACCTCCAGGAAACACAACGGGAGGAACAGGGCCCTTCCGTGGAGGCCCTTTTGGGCACAGGGACCTCTGCGTGGGATCTACTGGGTAAGTATGGCAGTACCTCAGGTAGGCCTCAGTGACCAAGGCTCTCCGGCTCACGCCTAGCTGTGTAAAGCAGTGTGGCGAACGTACGTACTGCTCCTCAGGCTGGGCCCACAGCCTAGCTTTCGCTTCTGTGAGAGTGCTGTCCCGAGTCTCTTCCTGGAGCCAGTCGTCAGCGCGGTGTCTTTTGGCACTGCAGTTCTCTCTCAGTCAAGGAGGCCGTGCGACTGACTGGCAAAGGGAGTCCGCCCAGCGCTGCTTTCGCCAGTCTCTCTGACGACTGGGCCACTCTACCTGGGCAACCCAGAGAGGAGTACACTGCCCTAGCTATGAAAGCGAAGAGCTGTCTCCAGGGGCCTGCTTACGCTAAGGTTCCTCAGAAGCCAGAGGCCGCCGTTCCGGCACGGAGAGAGGTCATCCTGCGAAACTGGTGAATGGGCTCCTACCCTGTGTGTCCCCAGGGGCGTCGCAGGGTTAAGGCACTCCGTGGTGGAGTATGGCCTCATTGGAGACCCCTGCACACCCAAGTCCCCTGACGTGAAACACTGGAACTTCACCTTGAGGCCCGAGGTCACCTTTCGTTCGGCCGGAGCCGAACCTGGGGAGCCGTGGGAGGAGTTCCTAGAAAGGGATTGCCAGCACGGGTTTCGCTTTGGGAGAACACGCAGCCTCGGCCCACAACGACAGTCCTGCCGTGCAGAGACGTCGGGCCGCTAGTGCTGTTCCAGGCAGCTGTGAAGCCAAGCGCAAGGCGCCTGCAAACGGGGAGAAAGCGTCCTCTCCCCTCCGCGTCCCACGTTGAAGCTGAATGACGCAGCATGTTTCTCGGAAGGCTCTGCCGAGCTATCTAGTACAAGGGAGAGAGTGCCTGCCTCTGCCGAGAAAGGTTTTGACGTGGGGATTGCTGGACAGGCGGAAGAGCGTTCCCCAGGCCGTGCAAAGTTGAGGCCTTGGTGATTCTGGATGGTCCCAAGGGTCCAGAATTGTCCCTGGGAAAGCTGTCCTTTTCCCTCTTTTTCCGGCTGGAAGTACACCTCTGGCATCCGACTGCCGTTCGGCGATGTCCTGGGGGAGACGCCCCGGTTTCACTTGGGACGCACACTGGTGTTTCTCAGAAGAGCCCAAATTCCTCCCTGCGGGTGGGTGGGGGCCTGGGCACACCAGCATGGAATGTAAGGCTGTTTAGAACTGCGTACCTTGAGGCCGTGTGAAGGCCGCACGAACGAGAGCTTTCGAGCGAACAGGGCAGCGCTTCGCCATCACCGTTGCACATTCACGGAGCTTAGTCAAACGAACGCATTTACTTCCTGGGGCTCCAACACAGCCGAGGAGTTGGAAGGCATACAGTGAGGGCCCTTTGACAGTTGTTACAACGAACGTGAGTGCACAGTGTCTCGTGAAATACCTTCCACGGTTGAAGCATTCCGTTAACGCATGCCCCTCCGCTCCCTCTGGCGCTCCGAGGTGTTCCTAACGGGGGAAATCTGGACTTTTGCTCGAGGCCGGGGTGGGGCGGGGGGACTCACAATTCTTCTGCCGGCGAGCTCCAGAGCGCTCCTGCTGAAGCTCCCAGCAAGGAACTGAGAGCAGCAGGCCTCACACGAGTCAACTCAGACTTCTTCTGTCACGAGTCAACTCAGACTTCTTATGTGAGGCCTTCCGGCAGCAAAGAGAAGGTGCGCGCGAGGAGTGTGCCTCAGGCAGCTTAGGACCCGCCACTGTCTCGTCTACCACGGAGGGGAACCAGGTTTGGCCAGGGTCGCCCAGCTTCATACCTGAGCTCCTACAGGTATCCTCAGCGGTTTCTGATTACCTCCAGGAAACACAACGGGAGGAACAGGGCCCTTCCGTGGAGGCCCTTTTGGGCACAGGGACCTCTGCGTGGGATCTACTGGGTAAGTATGGCAGTACCTCAGGTAGGCCTCAGTGACCAAGGCTCTCCGGCTCACGCCTAGCTGTGTAAAGCAGTGTGGCGAACGTACGTACTGCTCCTCAGGCTGGGCCCACAGCCTAGCTTTCGCTTCTGTGAGAGTGCTGTCCCGAGTCTCTTCCTGGAGCCAGTCGTCAGCGCGGTGTCTTTTGGCACTGCAGTTCTCTCTCAGTCAAGGAGGCCGTGCGACTGACTGGCAAAGGGAGTCCGCCCAGCGCTGCTTTCGCCAGTCTCTCTGACGACTGGGCCACTCTACCTGGGCAACCCAGAGAGGAGTACACTGCCCTAGCTATGAAAGCGAAGAGCTGTCTCCAGGGGCCTGCTTACGCTAAGGTTCCTCAGAAGCCAGAGGCCGCCGTTCCGGCACGGAGAGAGGTCATCCTGCGAAACTGGTGAATGGGCTCCTACCCTGTGTGTCCCCAGGGGCGTCGCAGGGTTAAGGCACTCCGTGGTGGAGTATGGCCTCATTGGAGACCCCTGCACACCCAAGTCCCCTGACGTGAAACACTGGAACTTCACCTTGAGGCCCGAGGTCACCTTTCGTTCGGCCGGAGCCGAACCTGGGGAGCCGTGGGAGGAGTTCCTAGAAAGGGATTGCCAGCACGGGTTTCGCTTTGGGAGAACACGCAGCCTCGGCCCACAACGACAGTCCTGCCGTGCAGAGACGTCGGGCCGCTAGTGCTGTTCCAGGCAGCTGTGAAGCCAAGCGCAAGGCGCCTGCAAACGGGGAGAAAGCGTCCTCTCCCCTCCGCGTCCCACGTTCAAGCTGAATGACGCAGCATGTTTCTCGGAAGGCTCTGCCGAGCTATCTAGTACAAGGGAGAGAGTGCCTGCCTCTGCCGAGAAAGGTTTTGACGTGGGGATTGCTGGACAGGCGGAAGAGCGTTCCCCAGGCCGTGCAAAGTTGAGGCCTTGGTGATTCTGGATGGTCCCAAGGGTCCAGAATTGTCCCTGGGAAAGCTGTCCTTTTCCCTCTTTTTCCGGCTGGAAGTACACCTCTGGCATCCGACTGCCGTTCGGCGACGTCCTGGGGGAGACGCCCCGGTTTCACTTGGGACGCACACTGGTGTTTCTCAGAAGAGCCCAAATTCCTCCCTGCGGGTGGGTGGGGGCCTGGGCACACCAGCATGGAATGTAAGGCTGTTTAGAACTGCGTACCTTGAGGCCGTGTGAAGGCCGCACGAACGAGAGCTTTCGAGCGAACAGGGCAGCGCTTCGCCATCACCGTTGCACATTCACGGAGCTTAGTCAAACGAACGCATTTACTTCCTGGGGCTCCAACACAGCCGAGGAGTTGGAAGGCATACAGTGAGGGCCCTTTGACAGTTGTTACAACGAACGTGAGTGCACAGTGTCTCGTGAAATACCTTCCACGGTTGAAGCATTCCGTTAACGCATGCCCCTCCGCTCCCTCTGGCGCTCCGAGGTGTTCCTAACGGGGGAAATCTGGACTTTTGCTCGAGGCCGGGGTGGGGCGGGGGGACTCACAATTCTTCTGCCGGCGAGCTCCAGAGCGCTCCTGCTGAAGCTCCCAGCAAGGAACTGAGAGCAGCAGGCCTCACACGAGTCAACTCAGACTTCTTCTGTCACGAGTCAACTCAGACTTCTTATGTGAGGCCTTCCGGCAGCAAAGAGAAGGTGCGCGCGAGGAGTGTGCCTCAGGCAGCTTAGGACCCGCCACTGTCTCGTCTACCACGGAGGGGAACCAGGTTTGGCCAGGGTCGCCCAGCTTCATACCTGAGCTCCTACAGGTATCCTCAGCGGTTTCTGATTACCTCCAGGAAACACAACGGGAGGAACAGGGCCCTTCCGTGGAGGCCCTTTTGGGCACAGGGACCTCTGCGTGGGATCTACTGGGTAAGTATGGCAGTACCTCAGGTAGGCCTCAGTGACCAAGGCTCTCCGGCTCACGCCTAGCTGTGTAAAGCAGTGTGGCGAACGTACGTACTGCTCCTCAGGCTGGGCCCACAGCCTAGCTTTCGCTTCTGTGAGAGTGCTGTCCCGAGTCTCTTCCTGGAGCCAGTCGTCAGCGCGGTGTCTTTTGGCACTGCAGTTCTCTCTCAGTCAAGGAGGCCGTGCGACTGACTGGCAAAGGGAGTCCGCCCAGCGCTGCTTTCGCCAGTCTCTCTGACGACTGGGCCACTCTACCTGGGCAACCCAGAGAGGAGTACACTGCCCTAGCTATGAAAGCGAAGAGCTGTCTCCAGGGGCCTGCTTACGCTAAGGTTCCTCAGAAGCCAGAGGCCGCCGTTCCGGCACGGAGAGAGGTCATCCTGCGAAACTGGTGAATGGGCTCCTACCCTGTGTGTCCCCAGGGGCGTCGCAGGGTTAAGGCACTCCGTGGTGGAGTATGGCCTCATTGGAGACCCCTGCACACCCAAGTCCCCTGACGTGAAACACTGGAACTTCACCTTGAGGCCCGAGGTCACCTTTCGTTCGGCCGGAGCCGAACCTGGGGAGCCGTGGGAGGAGTTCCTAGAAAGGGATTGCCAGCACGGGTTTCGCTTTGGGAGAACACGCAGCCTCGGCCCACAACGACAGTCCTGCCGTGCAGAGACGTCGGGCCGCTAGTGCTGTTCCAGGCAGCTGTGAAGCCAAGCGCAAGGCGCCTGCAAACGGGGAGAAAGCGTCCTCTCCCCTCCGCGACCCACGTTGAAGCTGAATGACGCAGCATGTTTCTCGGAAGGCTCTGCCGAGCTATCTAGTACAAGGGAGAGAGTGCCTGCCTCTGCCGAGAAAGGTTTTGACGTGGGGATTGCTGGACAGGCGGAAGAGCGTTCCCCAGGCCGTGCAAAGTTGAGGCCTTGGTGATTCTGGATGGTCCCAAGGGTCCAGAATTGTCCCTGGGAAAGCTGTCCTTTTCCCTCTTTTTCCGGCTGGAAGTACACCTCTGGCATCCGACTGCCGTTCGGCGACGTCCTGGGGGAGACGCCCCGGTTTCACTTGGGACGCACACTGGTGTTTCTCAGAAGAGCCCAAATTCCTCCCTGCGGGTGGGTGGGGGCCTGGGCACACCAGCATGGAATGTAAGGCTGTTTAGAACTGCGTACCTTGAGGCCGTGTGAAGGCCGCACGAACGAGAGCTTTCGAGCGAACAGGGCAGCGCTTCACCATCACCGTTGCACATTCACGGAGCTTAGTCAAACGAACGCATTTACTTCCTGGGGCTCCAACACAGCCGAGGAGTTGGAAGGCATACGGTGAGGGCCCTTTGACAGTTGTTACAACGAACGTGAGTGCACAGTGTCTCGTGAAATACCTTCCACGGTTGAAGCATTCCGTTAACGCATGCCCCTCCGCTCCCTCTGGCGCTCCGAGGTGTTCCTAACGGGGGAAATCTGGACTTTTGCTCGAGGCCGGGGTGGGGCGGGGGGACTCACAATTCTTCTGCCGGCGAGCTCCAGAGCGCTCCTGCTGAAGCTCCCAGCAAGGAACTGAGAGCAGCAGGCCTCACACGAGTCAACTCAGACTTCTTCCGTCACGAGTCAACTCAGACTTCTTATGTGAGGCCTTCCGGCAGCAAAGAGAAGGTGCGCGCGAGGAGTGTGCCTCAGGCAGCTTAGGACCCGCCACTGTCTCGTCTACCACGGAGGGGAACCAGGTTTGGCCAGGGTCGCCCAGCTTCATACCTGAGCTCCTACAGGTATCCTCAGCGGTTTCTGATTACCTCCAGGAAACACAACGGGAGGAACAGGGCCCTTCCGTGGAGGCCCTTTTGGGCACAGGGACCTCTGCGTGGGATCTACTGGGTAAGTATGGCAGTACCTCAGGTAGGCCTCAGTGACCAAGGCTCTCCGGCTCACGCCTAGCTGTGTAAAGCAGTGTGGCGAACGTACGTACTGCTCCTCAGGCTGGGCCCACAGCCTAGCTTTCGCTTCTGTGAGAGTGCTGTCCCGAGTCTCTTCCTGGAGCCAGTCGTCAGCGCGGTGTCTTTTGGCACTGCAGTTCTCTCTCAGTCAAGGAGGCCGTGCGACTGACTGGCAAAGGGAGTCCGCCCAGCGCTGCTTTCGCCAGTCTCTCTGACGACTGGGCCACTCTACCTGGGCAACCCAGAGAGGAGTACACTGCCCTAGCTATGAAAGCGAAGAGCTGTCTCCAGGGGCCTGCTTACGCTAAGGTTCCTCAGAAGCCAGAGGCCGCCGTTCCGGCACGGAGAGAGGTCATCCTGCGAAACTGGTGAATGGGCTCCTACCCTGTGTGTCCCCAGGGGCGTCGCAGGGTTAAGGCACTCCGTGGTGGAGTATGGCCTCATTGGAGACCCCTGCACACCCAAGTCCCCTGACGTGAAACACTGGAACTTCACCTTGAGGCCCGAGGTCACCTTTCGTTCGGCCGGAGCCGAACCTGGGGAGCCGTGGGAGGAGTTCCTAGAAAGGGATTGCCAGCACGGGTTTCGCTTTGGGAGAACATGCAGCCTCGGCCCACAACGACAGTCCTGCCGTGCAGAGACGTCGGGCCGCTAGTGCTGTTCCAGGCAGCTGTGAAGCCAAGCGCAAGGCGCCTGCAAACGGGGAGAAAGCGTCCTCTCCCCTCCGCGTCCCACGTTGAAGCTGAATGACGCAGCATGTTTCTCGGAAGGCTCTGCCGAGCTATCTAGTACAAGGGAGAGAGTGCCTGCCTCTGCCGAGAAAGGTTTTGACGTGGGGATTGCTGGACAGGCGGAAGAGCGTTCCCCAGGCCGTGCAAAGTTGAGGCCTTGGTGATTCTGGATGGTCCCAAGGGTCCAGAATTGTCCCTGGGAAAGCTGTCCTTTTCCCTCTTTTTCCGGCTGGAAGTACACCTCTGGCATCCGACTGCCGTTCGGCGACGTCCTGGGGGAGACGCCCCGGTTTCACTTGGGACGCACACTGGTGTTTCTCAGAAGAGCCCAAATTCCTCCCTGCGGGTGGGTGGGGGCCTGGGCACACCAGCATGGAATGTAAGGCTGTTTAGAACTGCGTACCTTGAGGCCGTGTGAAGGCCGCACGAACGAGAGCTTTCGAGCGAACAGGGCAGCGCTTCGCCATCACCGTTGCACATTCACGGAGCTTAGTCAAACGAACGCATTTACTTCCTGGGGCTCCAACACAGCCGAGGAGTTGGAAGGCATACAGTGAGGGCCCTTTGACAGTTGTTACAACGAACGTGAGTGCACAGTGTCTCGTGAAATACCTTCCACGGTTGAAGCATTCCGTTAACGCATGCCCCTCCGCTCCCTCTGGCGCTCCGAGGTGTTCCTAACGGGGGAAATCTGGACTTTTGCTCGAGGCCGGGGTGGGGCGGGGGGACTCACAATTCTTCTGCCGGCGAGCTCCAGAGCGCTCCTGCTGAAGCTCCCAGCAAGGAACTGAGAGCAGCAGGCCTCACACGAGTCAACTCAGACTTCTTCTGTCACGAGTCAACTCAGACTTCTTATGTGAGGCCTTCCGGCAGCAAAGAGAAGGTGCGCGCGAGGAGTGTGCCTCAGGCAGCTTAGGACCCGCCACTGTCTCGTCTACCACGGAGGGGAACCAGGTTTGGCCAGGGTCGCCCAGCTTCATACCTGAGCTCCTACAGGTATCCTCAGCGGTTTCTGATTACCTCAAGGAAACACAACGGGAGGAACAGGGCCCTTCCGTGGAGGCCCTTTTGGGCACAGGGACCTCTGCGTGGGATCTACTGGGTAAGTATGGCAGTACCTCAGGTAGGCCTCAGTGACCAAGGCTCTCCGGCTCACGCCTAGCTGTGTAAAGCAGTGTGGCGAACGTACGTACTGCTCCTCAGGCTGGGCCCACAGCCTAGCTTTCGCTTCTGTGAGAGTGCTGTCCCGAGTCTCTTCCTGGAGCCAGTCGTCAGCGCGGTGTCTTTTGGCACTGCAGTTCTCTCTCAGTCCAGGAGGCCGTGCGACTGACTGGCAAAGGGAGTCCGCCCAGCGCTGCTTTCGCCAGTCTCTCTGACGACTGGGCCACTCTACCTGGGCAACCCAGAGAGGAGTACACTGCCCTAGCTATGAAAGCGAAGAGCTGTCTCCAGGGGCCTGCTTACGCTAAGGTTCCTCAGAAGCCAGAGGCCGCCGTTCCGGCACGGAGAGAGGTCATCCTGCGAAACTGGTGAATGGGCTCCTACCCTGTGTGTCCCCAGGGGCGTCGCAGGGTTAAGGCACTCCGTGGTGGAGTATGGCCTCATTGGAGACCCCTGCACACCCAAGTCCCCTGACGTGAAACACTGGAACTTCACCTTGAGGCCCGAGGTCACCTTTCGTTCGGCCGGAGCCGAACCTGGGGAGCCGTGGGAGGAGTTCCTAGAAAGGGATTGCCAGCACGGGTTTCGCTTTGGGAGAACACGCAGCCTCGGCCCACAACGACAGTCCTGCCGTGCAGAGACGTCGGGCCGCTAGTGCTGTTCCAGGCAGCTGTGAAGCCAAGCGCAAGGCGCCTGCAAACGGGGAGAAAGCGTCCTCTCCCCTCCGCGTCCCACGTTGAAGCTGAATGACGCAGCATGTTTCTCGGAAGGCTCTGCCGAGCTATCTAGTACAAGGGAGAGAGTGCCTGCCTCTGCCGAGAAAGGTTTTGACGTGGGGATTGCTGGGCAGGCGGAAGAGCGTTCCCCAGGCCGTGCAAAGTTGAGGCCTTGGTGATTCTGGATGGTCCCAAGGGTCCAGAATTGTCCCTGGGAAAGCTGTCCTTTTCCCTCTTTTTCCGGCTGGAAGTACACCTCTGGCATCCGACTGCCGTTCGGCGACGTCCTGGGGGAGACGCCCCGGTTTCACTTGGGACGCACACTGGTGTTTCTCAGAAGAGCCCAAATTCCTCCCTGCGGGTGGGTGGGGGCCTGGGCACACCAGCATGGAATGTAAGGCTGTTTAGAACTGCGTACCTTGAGGCCGTGTGAAGGCCGCACGAACGAGAGCTTTCGAGCGAACAGGGCAGCGCTTCGCCATCACCGTTGCACATTCACGGAGCTTAGTCAAACGAACGCATTTACTTCCTGGGGCTCCAACACAGCCGAGGAGTTGGAAGGCATACGGTGAGGGCCCTTTGACAGTTGTTACAACGAACGTGAGTGCACAGTGTCTCGTGAAATACCTTCCACGGTTGAAGCATTCCGTTAACGCATGCCCCTCCGCTCCCTCTGGCGCTCCGAGGTGTTCCTAACGGGGGAAATCTGGACTTTTGCTCGAGGCCGGGGTGGGGCGGGGGGACTCACAATTCTTCTGCCGGCGAGCTCCAGAGCGCTCCTGCTGAAGCTCCCAGCAAGGAACTGAGAGCAGCAGGCCTCACACGAGTCAACTCAGACTTCTTCTGTCACGAGTCAACTCAGACTTCTTATGTGAGGCCTTCCGGCAGCAAAGAGAAGGTGCGCGCGAGGAGTGTGCCTCAGGCAGCTTAGGACCCGCCACTGTCTCGTCTACCACGGAGGGGAACCAGGTTTGGCCAGGGTCGCCCAGCTTCATACCTGAGCTCCTACAGGTATCCTCAGCGGTTTCTGATTACCTCCAGGAAACACAACGGGAGGAACAGGGCCCTTCCGTGGAGGCCCTTTTGGGCACAGGGACCTCTGCGTGGGATCTACTGGGTAAGTATGGCAGTACCTCAGGTAGGCCTCAGTGACCAAGGCTCTCCGGCTCACGCCTAGCTGTGTAAAGCAGTGTGGCGAACGTACGTACTGCTCCTCAGGCTGGGCCCACAGCCTAGCTTTCGCTTCTGTGAGAGTGCTGTCCCGAGTCTCTTCCTGGAGCCAGTCGTCAGCGCGGTGTCTTTTGGCACTGCAGTTCTCTCTCAGTCAAGGAGGCCGTGCGACTGACTGGCAAAGGGAGTCCGCCCAGCGCTGCTTTCGCCAGTCTCTCTGACGACTGGGCCACTCTACCTGGGCAACCCAGAGAGGAGTACACTGCCCTAGCTATGAAAGCGAAGAGCTGTCTCCAGGGGCCTGCTTACGCTAAGGTTCCTCAGAAGCCAGAGGCCGCCGTTCCGGCACGGAGAGAGGTCATCCTGCGAAACTGGTGAATGGGCTCCTACCCTGTGTGTCCCCAGGGGCGTCGCAGGGTTAAGGCACTCCGTGGTGGAGTATGGCCTCATTGGAGACCCCTGCACACCCAAGTCCCCTGACGTGAAACACTGGAACTTCACCTTGAGGCCCGAGCTCACCTTTCGTTCGGCCGGAGCCGAACCTGGGGAGCCGTGGGAGGAGTTCCTAGAAAGGGATTGCCAGCACGGTTTTCGCTTTGGGAGAACACGCAGCCTCGGCCCACAACGACAGTCCTGCCGTGCAGAGACGTCGGGCCGCTAGTGCTGTTCCAGGCAGCTGTGAAGCCAAGCGCAAGGCGCCTGCAAACGGGGAGAAAGCGTCCTCTCCCCTCCGCGTCCCACGTTGAAGCTGAATGACGCAGCATGTTTCTCGGAAGGCTCTGCCGAGCTATCTAGTACAAGGGAGAGAGTGCCTGCCTCTGCCGAGAAAGGTTTTGACGTGGGGATTGCTGGACAGGCGGAAGAGCGTTCCCCAGGCCGTGCAAAGTTGAGGCCTTGGTGATTCTGGATGGTCCCAAGGGTCCAGAATTGTCCCTGGGAAAGCTGTCCTTTTCCCTCTTTTTCCGGCTGGAAGTACACCTCTGGCATCCGACTGCCGTTCGGCGACGTCCTGGGGGAGACGCCCCGGTTTCACTTGGGACGCACACTGGTGTTTCTCAGAAGAGCCCAAATTCCTCCCTGCGGGTGGGTGGGGGCCTGGGCACACCAGCATGGAATGTAAGGCTGTTTAGAACTGCGTACCTTGAGGCCGTGTGAAGGCCGCACGAACGAGAGCTTTCGAGCGAACAGGGCAGCGCTTCGCCATCACCGTTGCACATTCACGGAGCTTAGTCAAACGAACGCATTTACTTCCTGGGGCTCCAACACAGCCGAGGAGTTGGAAGGCATACAGTGAGGGCCCTCTGACAGTTGTTACAACGAACGTGAGTGCACAGTGTCTCGTGAAATACCTTCCACGGTTGAAGCATTCCGTTAACGCATGCCCCTCCGCTCCCTCTGGCGCTCCGAGGTGTTCCTAACGGGGGAAATCTGGACTTTTGCTCGAGGCCGGGGTGGGGCGGGGGGACTCACAATTCTTCTGCCGGCGAGCTCCAGAGCGCTCCTGCTGAAGCTCCCAGCAAGGAACTGAGAGCAGCAGGCCTCACACGAGTCAACTCAGACTTCTTCTGTCACGAGTCAACTCAGACTTCTTATGTGAGGCCTTCCGGCAGCAAAGAGAAGGTGCGCGCGAGGAGTGTGCCTCAGGCAGCTTAGGACCCGCCACTGTCTCGTCTACCACGGAGGGGAACCAGGTTTGGCCAGGGTCGCCCAGCTTCATACCTGAGCTCCTACAGGTATCCTCAGCGGTTTCTGATTACCTCCAGGAAACACAACGGGAGGAACAGGGCCCTTCCGTGGAGGCCCTTTTGGGCACAGGGACCTCTGCGTGGGATCTACTGGGTAAGTATGGCAGTACCTCAGGTAGGCCTCAGTGACCAAGGCTCTCCGGCTCACGCCTAGCTGTGTAAAGCAGTGTGGCGAACGTACGTACTGCTCCTCAGGCTGGGCCCACAGCCTAGCTTTCGCTTCTGTGAGAGTGCTGTCCCGAGTCTCTTCCTGGAGCCAGTCGTCAGCGCGGTGTCTTTTGGCACTGCAGTTCTCTCTCAGTCAAGGAGGCCGTGCGACTGACTGGCAAAGGGAGTCCGCCCAGCGCTGCTTTCGCCAGTCTCTCTGACGACTGGGCCACTCTACCTGGGCAACCCAGAGAGGAGTACACTGCCCTAGCTATGAAAGCGAAGAGCTGTCTCCAGGGGCCTGCTTACGCTAAGGTTCCTCAGAAGCCAGAGGCCGCCGTTCCGGCACGGAGAGAGGTCATCCTGCGAAACTGGTGAATGGGCTCCTACCCTGTGTGTCCCCAGGGGCGTCGCAGGGTTAAGGCACTCCGTGGTGGAGTATGGCCTCATTGGAGACCCCTGCACACCCAAGTCCCCTGACGTGAAACACTGGAACTTCACCTTGAGGCCCGAGCTCACCTTTCGTTCGGCCGGAGCCGAACCTGGGGAGCCGTGGGAGGAGTTCCTAGAAAGGGATTGCCAGCACGGGTTTCGCTTTGGGAGAACACGCAGCCTCGGCCCACAACGACAGTCCTGCCGTGCAGAGACGTCGGGCCGCTAGTGCTGTTCCAGGCAGCTGTGAAGCCAAGCGCAAGGCGCCTGCAAACGGGGAGAAAGCGTCCTCTCCCCTCCGCGTCCCACGTTCAAGCTGAATGACGCAGCATGTTTCTCGGAAGGCTCTGCCGAGCTATCTAGTACAAGGGAGAGAGTGCCTGCCTCTGCCGAGAAAGGTTTTGACGTGGGGATTGCTGGACAGGCGGAAGAGCGTTCCCCAGGCCGTGCAAAGTTGAGGCCTTGGTGATTCTGGATGGTCCCAAGGGTCCAGAATTGTCCCTGGGAAAGCTGTCCTTTTCCCTCTTTTTCCGGCTGGAAGTACACCTCTGGCATCCGACTGCCGTTCGGCGACGTCCTGGGGGAGACGCCCCGGTTTCACTTGGGACGCACACTGGTGTTTCTCAGAAGAGCCCAAATTCCTCCCTGCGGGTGGGTGGGGGCCTGGGCACACCAGCATGGAATGTAAGGCTGTTTAGAACTGCGTACCTTGAGGCCGTGTGAAGGCCGCACGAACGAGAGCTTTCGAGCGAACAGGGCAGCGCTTCGCCATCACCGTTGCACATTCACGGAGCTTAGTCAAACGAACGCATTTACTTCCTGGGGCTCCAACACAGCCGAGGAGTTGGAAGGCATACAGTGAGGGCCCTCTGACAGTTGTTACAACGAACGTGAGTGCACAGTGTCTCGTGAAATACCTTCCACGGTTGAAGCATTCCGTTAACGCATGCCCCTCCGCTCCCTCTGGCGCTCCGAGGTGTTCCTAACGGGGGAAATCTGGACTTTTGCTCGAGGCCGGGGTGGGGCGGGGGGACTCACAATTCTTCTGCCGGCGAGCTCCAGAGCGCTCCTGCTGAAGCTCCCAGCAAGGAACTGAGAGCAGCAGGCCTCACACGAGTCAACTCAGACTTCTTCTGTCACGAGTCAACTCAGACTTCTTATGTGAGGCCTTCCGGCAGCAAAGAGAAGGTGCGCGCGAGGAGTGTGCCTCAGGCAGCTTAGGACCCGCCACTGTCTCGTCTACCACGGAGGGGAACCAGGTTTGGCCAGGGTCGCCCAGCTTCATACCTGAGCTCCTACAGGTATCCTCAGCGGTTTCTGATTACCTCAAGGAAACACAACGGGAGGAACAGGGCCCTTCCGTGGAGGCCCTTTTGGGCACAGGGACCTCTGCGTGGGATCTACTGGGTAAGTATGGCAGTACCTCAGGTAGGCCTCAGTGACCAAGGCTCTCCGGCTCACGCCTAGCTGTGTAAAGCAGTGTGGCGAACGTACGTACTGCTCCTCAGGCTGGGCCCACAGCCTAGCTTTCGCTTCTGTGAGAGTGCTGTCCCGAGTCTCTTCCTGGAGCCAGTCGTCAGCGCGGTGTCTTTTGGCACTGCAGTTCTCTCTCAGTCAAGGAGGCCGTGCGACTGACTGGCAAAGGGAGTCCGCCCAGCGCTGCTTTCGCCAGTCTCTCTGACGACTGGGCCACTCTACCTGGGCAACCCAGAGAGGAGTACACTGCCCTAGCTATGAAAGCGAAGAGCTGTCTCCAGGGGCCTGCTTACGCTAAGGTTCCTCAGAAGCCAGAGGCCGCCGTTCCGGCACGGAGAGAGGTCATCCTGCGAAACTGGTGAATGGGCTCCTACCCTGTGTGTCCCCAGGGGCGTCGCAGGGTTAAGGCACTCCGTGGTGGAGTATGGCCTCATTGGAGACCCCTGCACACCCAAGTCCCCTGACGTGAAACACTGGAACTTCACCTTGAGGCCCGAGCTCACCTTTCGTTCGGCCGGAGCCGAACCTGGGGAGCCGTGGGAGGAGTTCCTAGAAAGGGATTGCCAGCACGGGTTTCGCTTTGGGAGAACACGCAGCCTCGGCCCACAACGACAGTCCTGCCGTGCAGAGACGTCGGGCCGCTAGTGCTGTTCCAGGCAGCTGTGAAGCCAAGCGCAAGGCGCCTGCAAACGGGGAGAAAGCGTCCTCTCCCCTCCGCGTCCCACGTTGAAGCTGAATGACGCAGCATGTTTCTCGGAAGGCTCTGCCGAGCTATCTAGTACAAGGGAGAGAGTGCCTGCCTCTGCCGAGAAAGGTTTTGACGTGGGGATTGCTGGACAGGCGGAAGAGCGTTCCCCAGGCCGTGCAAAGTTGAGGCCTTGGTGATTCTGGATGGTCCCAAGGGTCCAGAATTGTCCCTGGGAAAGCTGTCCTTTTCCCTCTTTTTCCGGCTGGAAGTACACCTCTGGCATCCGACTGCCGTTCGGCGACGTCCTGGGGGAGACGCCCCGGTTTCACTTGGGACGCACACTGGTGTTTCTCAGAAGAGCCCAAATTCCTCCCTGCGGGTGGGTGGGGGCCTGGGCACACCAGCATGGAATGTAAGGCTGTTTAGAACTGCGTACCTTGAGGCCGTGTGAAGGCCGCACGAACGAGAGCTTTCGAGCGAACAGGGCAGCGCTTCGCCATCACCGTTGCACATTCACGGAGCTTAGTCAAACGAACGCATTTACTTCCTGGGACTCCAACACAGCCGAGGAGTTGGAAGGCATACGGTGAGGGCCCTTTGACAGTTGTTACAACGAACGTGAGTGCACAGTGTCTCGTGAAATACCTTCCACGGTTGAAGCATTCCGTTAACGCATGCCCCTCCGCTCCCTCTGGCGCTCCGAGGTGTTCCTAACGGGGGAAATCTGGACTTTTGCTCGAGGCCGGGGTGGGGCGGGGGGACTCACAATTCTTCTGCCGGCGAGCTCCAGAGCGCTCCTGCTGAAGCTCCCAGCAAGGAACTGAGAGCAGCAGGCCTCACACGAGTCAACTCAGACTTCTTCTGTCACGAGTCAACTCAGACTTCTTATGTGAGGCCTTCCGGCAGCAAAGAGAAGGTGCGCGCGAGGAGTGTGCCTCAGGCAGCTTAGGACCCGCCACTGTCTCGTCTACCACGGAGGGGAACCAGGTTTGGCCAGGGTCGCCCAGCTTCATACCTGAGCTCCTACAGGTATCCTCAGCGGTTTCTGATTACCTCCAGGAAACACAACGGGAGGAACAGGGCCCTTCCGTGGAGGCCCTTTTGGGCACAGGGACCTCTGCGTGGGATCTACTGGGTAAGTATGGCAGTACCTCAGGTAGGCCTCAGTGACCAAGGCTCTCCGGCTCACGCCTAGCTGTGTAAAGCAGTGTGGCGAACGTACGTACTGCTCCTCAGGCTGGGCCCACAGCCTAGCTTTCGCTTCTGTGAGAGTGCTGTCCCGAGTCTCTTCCTGGAGCCAGTCGTCAGCGCGGTGTCTTTTGGCACTGCAGTTCTCTCTCAGTCAAGGAGGCCGTGCGACTGACTGGCAAAGGGAGTCCGCCCAGCGCTGCTTTCGCCAGTCTCTCTGACGACTGGGCCACTCTACCTGGGCAACCCAGAGAGGAGTACACTGCCCTAGCTATGAAAGCGAAGAGCTGTCTCCAGGGGCCTGCTTACGCTAAGGTTCCTCAGAAGCCAGAGGCCGCCGTTCCGGCACGGAGAGAGGTCATCCTGCGAAACTGGTGAATGGGCTCCTACCCTGTGTGTCCCCAGGGGCGTCGCAGGGTTAAGGCACTCCGTGGTGGAGTATGGCCTCATTGGAGACCCCTGCACACCCAAGTCCCCTGACGTGAAACACTGGAACTTCACCTTGAGGCCCGAGGTCACCTTTCGTTCGGCCGGAGCCGAACCTGGGGAGCCGTGGGAGGAGTTCCTAGAAAGGGATTGCCAGCACGGGTTTCGCTTTGGGAGAACACGCAGCCTCGGCCCACAACGACAGTCCTGCCGTGCAGAGACGTCGGGCCGCTAGTGCTGTTCCAGGCAGCTGTGAAGCCAAGCGCAAGGCGCCTGCAAACGGGGAGAAAGCGTCCTCTCCCCTCCGCGTCCCACGTTGAAGCTGAATGACGCAGCATGTTTCTCGGAAGGCTCTGCCGAGCTATCTAGTACAAGGGAGAGAGTGCCTGCCTCTGCCGAGAAAGGTTTTGACGTGGGGATTGCTGGACAGGCGGAAGAGCGTTCCCCAGGCCGTGCAAAGTTGAGGCCTTGGTGATTCTGGATGGTCCCAAGGGTCCAGAATTGTCCCTGGGAAAGCTGTCCTTTTCCCTCTTTTTCCGGCTGGAAGTACACCTCTGGCATCCGACTGCCGTTCGGCGACGTCCTGGGGGAGACGCCCCGGTTTCACTTGGGACGCACACTGGTGTTTCTCAGAAGAGCCCAAATTCCTCCCTGCGGGTGGGTGGGGGCCTGGGCACACCAGCATGGAATGTAAGGCTGTTTAGAACTGCGTACCTTGAGGCCGTGTGAAGGCCGCACGAACGAGAGCTTTCGAGCGAACAGGGCAGCGCTTCGCCATCACCGTTGCACATTCACGGAGCTTAGTCAAACGAACGCATTTACTTCCTGGGGCTCCAACACAGCCGAGGAGTTGGAAGGCATACAGTGAGGGCCCTTTGACAGTTGTTACAACGAACGTGAGTGCACAGTGTCTCGTGAAATACCTTCCACGGTTGAAGCATTCCGTTAACGCATGCCCCTCCGCTCCCTCTGGCGCTCCGAGGTGTTCCTAACGGGGGAAATCTGGACTTTTGCTCGAGGCCGGGGTGGGGCGGGGGGACTCACAATTCTTCTGCCGGCGAGCTCCAGAGCGCTCCTGCTGAAGCTCCCAGCAAGGAACTGAGAGCAGCAGGCCTCACACGAGTCAACTCAGACTTCTTCTGTCACGAGTCAACTCAGACTTCTTATGTGAGGCCTTCCGGCAGCAAAGAGAAGGTGCGCGCGAGGAGTGTGCCTCAGGCAGCTTAGGACCCGCCACTGTCTCGTCTACCACGGAGGGGAACCAGGTTTGGCCAGGGTCGCCCAGCTTCATACCTGAGCTCCTACAGGTATCCTCAGCGGTTTCTGATTACCTCCAGGAAACACAACGGGAGGAACAGGGCCCTTCCGTGGAGGCCCTTTTGGGCACAGGGACCTCTGCGTGGGATCTACTGGGTAAGTATGGCAGTACCTCAGGTAGGCCTCAGTGACCAAGGCTCTCCGGCTCACGCCTAGCTGTGTAAAGCAGTGTGGCGAACGTACGTACTGCTCCTCAGGCTGGGCCCACAGCCTAGCTTTCGCTTCTGTGAGAGTGCTGTCCCGAGTCTCTTCCTGGAGCCAGTCGTCAGCGCGGTGTCTTTTGGCACTGCAGTTCTCTCTCAGTCAAGGAGGCCGTGCGACTGACTGGCAAAGGGAGTCCGCCCAGCGCTGCTTTCGCCAGTCTCTCTGACGACTGGGCCACTCTACCTGGGCAACCCAGAGAGGAGTACACTGCCCTAGCTATGAAAGCGAAGAGCTGTCTCCAGGGGCCTGCTTACGCTAAGGTTCCTCAGAAGCCAGAGGCCGCCGTTCCGGCACGGAGACAGGTCATCCTGCGAAACTGGTGAATGGGCTCCTACCCTGTGTGTCCCCAGGGGCGTCGCAGGGTTAAGGCACTCCGTGGTGGAGTATGGCCTCATTGGAGACCCCTGCACACCCAAGTCCCCTGACGTGAAACACTGGAACTTCACCTTGAGGCCCGAGGTCACCTTTCGTTCGGCCGGAGCCGAACCTGGGGAGCCGTGGGAGGAGTTCCTAGAAAGGGATTGCCAGCACGGGTTTCGCTTTGGGAGAACACGCAGCCTCGGCCCACAACGACAGTCCTGCCGTGCAGAGACGTCGGGCCGCTAGTGCTGTTCCAGGCAGCTGTGAAGCCAAGCGCAAGGCGCCTGCAAACGGGGAGAAAGCGTCCTCTCCCCTCCGCGTCCCACGTTGAAGCTGAATGACGCAGCATGTTTCTCGGAAGGCTCTGCCGAGCTATCTAGTACAAGGGAGAGAGTGCCTGCCTCTGCCGAGAAAGGTTTTGACGTGGGGATTGCTGGACAGGCGGAAGAGCGTTCCCCAGGCCGTGCAAAGTTGAGGCCTTGGTGATTCTGGATGGTCCCAAGGGTCCAGAATTGTCCCTGGGAAAGCTGTCCTTTTCCCTCTTTTTCCGGCTGGAAGTACACCTCTGGCATCCGACTGCCGTTCGGCGACGTCCTGGGGGAGACGCCCCGGTTTCACTTGGGACGCACACTGGTGTTTCTCAGAAGAGCCCAAATTCCTCCCTGCGGGTGGGTGGGGGCCTGGGCACACCAGCATGGAATGTAAGGCTGTTTAGAACTGCGTACCTTGAGGCCGTGTGAAGGCCGCACGAACGAGAGCTTTCGAGCGAACAGGGCAGCGCTTCGCCATCACCGTTGCACATTCACGGAGCTTAGTCAAACGAACGCATTTACTTCCTGGGGCTCCAACACAGCCGAGGAGTTGGAAGGCATACGGTGAGGGCCCTCTGACAGTTGTTACAACGAACGTGAGTGCACAGTGTCTCGTGAAATACCTTCCACGGTTGAAGCATTCCGTTAACGCATGCCCCTCCGCTCCCTCTGGCGCTCCGAGGTGTTCCTAACGGGGGAAATCTGGACTTTTGCTCGAGGCCGGGGTGGGGCGGGGGGACTCACAATTCTTCTGCCGGCGAGCTCCAGAGCGCTCCTGCTGAAGCTCCCAGCAAGGAACTGAGAGCAGCAGGCCTCACACGAGTCAACTCAGACTTCTTCTGTCACGAGTCAACTCAGACTTCTTATGTGAGGCCTTCCGGCAGCAAAGAGAAGGTGCGCGCGAGGAGTGTGCCTCAGGCAGCTTAGGACCCGCCACTGTCTCGTCTACCACGGAGGGGAACCAGGTTTGGCCAGGGTCGCCCAGCTTCATACCTGAGCTCCTACAGGTATCCTCAGCGGTTTCTGATTACCTCCAGGAAACACAACGGGAGGAACAGGGCCCTTCCGTGGAGGCCCTTTTGGGCACAGGGACCTCTGCGTGGGATCTACTGGGTAAGTATGGCAGTACCTCAGGTAGGCCTCAGTGACCAAGGCTCTCCGGCTCACGCCTAGCTGTGTAAAGCAGTGTGGCGAACGTACGTACTGCTCCTCAGGCTGGGCCCACAGCCTAGCTTTCGCTTCTGTGAGAGTGCTGTCCCGAGTCTCTTCCTGGAGCCAGTCGTCAGCGCGGTGTCTTTTGGCACTGCAGTTCTCTCTCAGTCCAGGAGGCCGTGCGACTGACTGGCAAAGGGAGTCCGCCCAGCGCTGCTTTCGCCAGTCTCTCTGACGACTGGGCCACTCTACCTGGGCAACCCAGAGAGGAGTACACTGCCCTAGCTATGAAAGCGAAGAGCTGTCTCCAGGGGCCTGCTTACGCTAAGGTTCCTCAGAAGCCAGAGGCCGCCGTTCCGGCACGGAGAGAGGTCATCCTGCGAAACTGGTGAATGGGCTCCTACCCTGTGTGTCCCCAGGGGCGTCGCAGGGTTAAGGCACTCCGTGGTGGAGTATGGCCTCATTGGAGACCCCTGCACACCCAAGTCCCCTGACGTGAAACACTGGAACTTCACCTTGAGGCCCGAGGTCACCTTTCGTTCGGCCGGAGCCGAACCTGGGGAGCCGTGGGAGGAGTTCCTAGAAAGGGATTGCCAGCACGGGTTTCGCTTTGGGAGAACACGCAGCCTCGGCCCACAACGACAGTCCTGCCGTGCAGAGACGTCGGGCCGCTAGTGCTGTTCCAGGCAGCTGTGAAGCCAAGCGCAAGGCGCCTGCAAACGGGGAGAAAGCGTCCTCTCCCCTCCGCGTCCCACGTTGAAGCTGAATGACGCAGCATGTTTCTCGGAAGGCTCTGCCGAGCTATCTAGTACAAGGGAGAGAGTGCCTGCCTCTGCCGAGAAAGGTTTTGACGTGGGGATTGCTGGGCAGGCGGAAGAGCGTTCCCCAGGCCGTGCAAAGTTGAGGCCTTGGTGATTCTGGATGGTCCCAAGGGTCCAGAATTGTCCCTGGGAAAGCTGTCCTTTTCCCTCTTTTTCCGGCTGGAAGTACACCTCTGGCATCCGACTGCCGTTCGGCGACGTCCTGGGGGAGACGCCCCGGTTTCACTTGGGACGCACACTGGTGTTTCTCAGAAGAGCCCAAATTCCTCCCTGCGGGTGGGTGGGGGCCTGGGCACACCAGCATGGAATGTAAGGCTGTTTAGAACTGCGTACCTTGAGGCCGTGTGAAGGCCGCACGAACGAGAGCTTTCGAGCGAACAGGGCAGCGCTTCGCCATCACCGTTGCACATTCACGGAGCTTAGTCAAACGAACGCATTTACTTCCTGGGGCTCCAACACAGCCGAGGAGTTGGAAGGCATACAGTGAGGGCCCTTTGACAGTTGTTACAACGAACGTGAGTGCACAGTGTCTCGTGAAATACCTTCCACGGTTGAAGCATTCCGTTAACGCATGCCCCTCCGCTCCCTCTGGCGCTCCGAGGTGTTCCTAACGGGGGAAATCTGGACTTTTGCTCGAGGCCGGGGTGGGGCGGGGGGACTCACAATTCTTCTGCCGGCGAGCTCCAGAGCGCTCCTGCTGAAGCTCCCAGCAAGGAACTGAGAGCAGCAGGCCTCACACGAGTCAACTCAGACTTCTTCTGTCACGAGTCAACTCAGACTTCTTATGTGAGGCCTTCCGGCAGCAAAGAGAAGGTGCGCGCGAGGAGTGTGCCTCAGGCAGCTTAGGACCCGCCACTGTCTCGTCTACCACGGAGGGGAACCAGGTTTGGCCAGGGTCGCCCAGCTTCATACCTGAGCTCCTACAGGTATCCTCAGCGGTTTCTGATTACCTCCAGGAAACACAACGGGAGGAACAGGGCCCTTCCGTGGAGGCCCTTTTGGGCACAGGGACCTCTGCGTGGGATCTACTGGGTAAGTATGGCAGTACCTCAGGTAGGCCTCAGTGACCAAGGCTCTCCGGCTCACGCCTAGCTGTGTAAAGCAGTGTGGCGAACGTACGTACTGCTCCTCAGGCTGGGCCCACAGCCTAGCTTTCGCTTCTGTGAGAGTGCTGTCCCGAGTCTCTTCCTGGAGCCAGTCGTCAGCGCGGTGTCTTTTGGCACTGCAGTTCTCTCTCAGTCAAGGAGGCCGTGCGACTGACTGGCAAAGGGAGTCCGCCCAGCGCTGCTTTCGCCAGTCTCTCTGACGACTGGGCCACTCTACCTGGGCAACCCAGAGAGGAGTACACTGCCCTAGCTATGAAAGCGAAGAGCTGTCTCCAGGGGCCTGCTTACGCTAAGGTTCCTCAGAAGCCAGAGGCCGCCGTTCCGGCACGGAGAGAGGTCATCCTGCGAAACTGGTGAATGGGCTCCTACCCTGTGTGTCCCCAGGGGCGTCGCAGGGTTAAGGCACTCCGTGGTGGAGTATGGCCTCATTGGAGACCCCTGCACACCCAAGTCCCCTGACGTGAAACACTGGAACTTCACCTTGAGGCCCGAGGTCACCTTTCGTTCGGCCGGAGCCGAACCTGGGGAGCCGTGGGAGGAGTTCCTAGAAAGGGATTGCCAGCACGGGTTTCGCTTTGGGAGAACACGCAGCCTCGGCCCACAACGACAGTCCTGCCGTGCAGAGACGTCGGGCCGCTAGTGCTGTTCCAGGCAGCTGTGAAGCCAAGCGCAAGGCGCCTGCAAACGGGGAGAAAGCGTCCTCTCCCCTCCGCGTCCCACGTTGAAGCTGAATGACGCAGCATGTTTCTCGGAAGGCTCTGCCGAGCTATCTAGTACAAGGGAGAGAGTGCCTGCCTCTGCCGAGAAAGGTTTTGACGTGGGGATTGCTGGACAGGCGGAAGAGCGTTCCCCAGGCCGTGCAAAGTTGAGGCCTTGGTGATTCTGGATGGTCCCAAGGGTCCAGAATTGTCCCTGGGAAAGCTGTCCTTTTCCCTCTTTTTCCGGCTGGAAGTACACCTCTGGCATCCGACTGCCGTTCGGCGACGTCCTGGGGGAGACGCCCCGGTTTCACTTGGGACGCACACTGGTGTTTCTCAGAAGAGCCCAAATTCCTCCCTGCGGGTGGGTGGGGGCCTGGGCACACCAGCATGGAATGTAAGGCTGTTTAGAACTGCGTACCTTGAGGCCGTGTGAAGGCCGCACGAACGAGAGCTTTCGAGCGAACAGGGCAGCGCTTCGCCATCACCGTTGCACATTCACGGAGCTTAGTCAAACGAACGCATTTACTTCCTGGGGCTCCAACACAGCCGAGGAGTTGGAAGGCATACGGTGAGGGCCCTTTGACAGTTGTTACAACGAACGTGAGTGCACAGTGTCTCGTGAAATACCTTCCACGGTTGAAGCATTCCGTTAACGCATGCCCCTCCGCTCCCTCTGGCGCTCCGAGGTGTTCCTAACGGGGGAAATCTGGACTTTTGCTCGAGGCCGGGGTGGGGCGGGGGGACTCACAATTCTTCTGCCGGCGAGCTCCAGAGCGCTCCTGCTGAAGCTCCCAGCAAGGAACTGAGAGCAGCAGGCCTCACACGAGTCAACTCAGACTTCTTCCGTCACGAGTCAACTCAGACTTCTTATGTGAGGCCTTCCGGCAGCAAAGAGAAGGTGCGCGCGAGGAGTGTGCCTCAGGCAGCTTAGGACCCGCCACTGTCTCGTCTACCACGGAGGGGAACCAGGTTTGGCCAGGGTCGCCCAGCTTCATACCTGAGCTCCTACAGGTATCCTCAGCGGTTTCTGATTACCTCCAGGAAACACAACGGGAGGAACAGGGCCCTTCCGTGGAGGCCCTTTTGGGCACAGGGACCTCTGCGTGGGATCTACTGGGTAAGTATGGCAGTACCTCAGGTAGGCCTCAGTGACCAAGGCTCTCCGGCTCACGCCTAGCTGTGTAAAGCAGTGTGGCGAACGTACGTACTGCTCCTCAGGCTGGGCCCACAGCCTAGCTTTCGCTTCTGTGAGAGTGCTGTCCCGAGTCTCTTCCTGGAGCCAGTCGTCAGCGCGGTGTCTTTTGGCACTGCAGTTCTCTCTCAGTCCAGGAGGCCGTGCGACTGACTGGCAAAGGGAGTCCGCCCAGCGCTGCTTTCGCCAGTCTCTCTGACGACTGGGCCACTCTACCTGGGCAACCCAGAGAGGAGTACACTGCCCTAGCTATGAAAGCGAAGAGCTGTCTCCAGGGGCCTGCTTACGCTAAGGTTCCTCAGAAGCCAGAGGCCGCCGTTCCGGCACGGAGAGAGGTCATCCTGCGAAACTGGTGAATGGGCTCCTACCCTGTGTGTCCCCAGGGGCGTCGCAGGGTTAAGGCACTCCGTGGTGGAGTATGGCCTCATTGGAGACCCCTGCACACCCAAGTCCCCTGACGTGAAACACTGGAACTTCACCTTGAGGCCCGAGGTCACCTTTCGTTCGGCCGGAGCCGAACCTGGGGAGCCGTGGGAGGAGTTCCTAGAAAGGGATTGCCAGCACGGTTTTCGCTTTGGGAGAACACGCAGCCTCGGCCCACAACGACAGTCCTGCCGTGCAGAGACGTCGGGCCGCTAGTGCTGTTCCAGGCAGCTGTGAAGCCAAGCGCAAGGCGCCTGCAAACGGGGAGAAAGCGTCCTCTCCCCTCCGCGTCCCACGTTCAAGCTGAATGACGCAGCATGTTTCTCGGAAGGCTCTGCCGAGCTATCTAGTACAAGGGAGAGAGTGCCTGCCTCTGCCGAGAAAGGTTTTGACGTGGGGATTGCTGGACAGGCGGAAGAGCGTTCCCCAGGCCGTGCAAAGTTGAGGCCTTGGTGATTCTGGATGGTCCCAAGGGTCCAGAATTGTCCCTGGGAAAGCTGTCCTTTTCCCTCTTTTTCCGGCTGGAAGTACACCTCTGGCATCCGACTGCCGTTCGGCGACGTCCTGGGGGAGACGCCCCGGTTTCACTTGGGACGCACACTGGTGTTTCTCAGAAGAGCCCAAATTCCTCCCTGCGGGTGGGTGGGGGCCTGGGCACACCAGCATGGAATGTAAGGCTGTTTAGAACTGCGTACCTTGAGGCCGTGTGAAGGCCGCACGAACGAGAGCTTTCGAGCGAACAGGGCAGCGCTTCGCCATCACCGTTGCACATTCACGGAGCTTAGTCAAACGAACGCATTTACTTCCTGGGGCTCCAACACAGCCGAGGAGTTGGAAGGCATACGGTGAGGGCCCTCTGACAGTTGTTACAACGAACGTGAGTGCACAGTGTCTCGTGAAATACCTTCCACGGTTGAAGCATTCCGTTAACGCATGCCCCTCCGCTCCCTCTGGCGCTCCGAGGTGTTCCTAACGGGGGAAATCTGGACTTTTGCTCGAGGCCGGGGTGGGGCGGGGGGACTCACAATTCTTCTGCCGGCGAGCTCCAGAGCGCTCCTGCTGAAGCTCCCAGCAAGGAACTGAGAGCAGCAGGCCTCACACGAGTCAACTCAGACTTCTTCTGTCACGAGTCAACTCAGACTTCTTATGTGAGGCCTTCCGGCAGCAAAGAGAAGGTGCGCGCGAGGAGTGTGCCTCAGGCAGCTTAGGACCCGCCACTGTCTCGTCTACCACGGAGGGGAACCAGGTTTGGCCAGGGTCGCCCAGCTTCATACCTGAGCTCCTACAGGTATCCTCAGCGGTTTCTGATTACCTCCAGGAAACACAACGGGAGGAACAGGGCCCTTCCGTGGAGGCCCTTTTGGGCACAGGGACCTCTGCGTGGGATCTACTGGGTAAGTATGGCAGTACCTCAGGTAGGCCTCAGTGACCAAGGCTCTCCGGCTCACGCCTAGCTGTGTAAAGCAGTGTGGCGAACGTACGTACTGCTCCTCAGGCTGGGCCCACAGCCTAGCTTTCGCTTCTGTGAGAGTGCTGTCCCGAGTCTCTTCCTGGAGCCAGTCGTCAGCGCGGTGTCTTTTGGCACTGCAGTTCTCTCTCAGTCCAGGAGGCCGTGCGACTGACTGGCAAAGGGAGTCCGCCCAGCGCTGCTTTCGCCAGTCTCTCTGACGACTGGGCCACTCTACCTGGGCAACCCAGAGAGGAGTACACTGCCCTAGCTATGAAAGCGAAGAGCTGTCTCCAGGGGCCTGCTTACGCTAAGGTTCCTCAGAAGCCAGAGGCCGCCGTTCCGGCACGGAGAGAGGTCATCCTGCGAAACTGGTGAATGGGCTCCTACCCTGTGTGTCCCCAGGGGCGTCGCAGGGTTAAGGCACTCCGTGGTGGAGTATGGCCTCATTGGAGACCCCTGCACACCCAAGTCCCCTGACGTGAAACACTGGAACTTCACCTTGAGGCCCGAGGTCACCTTTCGTTCGGCCGGAGCCGAACCTGGGGAGCCGTGGGAGGAGTTCCTAGAAAGGGATTGCCAGCACGGGTTTCGCTTTGGGAGAACACGCAGCCTCGGCCCACAACGACAGTCCTGCCGTGCAGAGACGTCGGGCCGCTAGTGCTGTTCCAGGCAGCTGTGAAGCCAAGCGCAAGGCGCCTGCAAACGGGGAGAAAGCGTCCTCTCCCCTCCGCGTCCCACGTTGAAGCTGAATGACGCAGCATGTTTCTCGGAAGGCTCTGCCGAGCTATCTAGTACAAGGGAGAGAGTGCCTGCCTCTGCCGAGAAAGGTTTTGACGTGGGGATTGCTGGACAGGCGGAAGAGCGTTCCCCAGGCCGTGCAAAGTTGAGGCCTTGGTGATTCTGGATGGTCCCAAGGGTCCAGAATTGTCCCTGGGAAAGCTGTCCTTTTCCCTCTTTTTCCGGCTGGAAGTACACCTCTGGCATCCGACTGCCGTTCGGCGACGTCCTGGGGGAGACGCCCCGGTTTCACTTGGGACGCACACTGGTGTTTCTCAGAAGAGCCCAAATTCCTCCCTGCGGGTGGGTGGGGGCCTGGGCACACCAGCATGGAATGTAAGGCTGTTTAGAACTGCGTACCTTGAGGCCGTGTGAAGGCCGCACGAACGAGAGCTTTCGAGCGAACAGGGCAGCGCTTCGCCATCACCGTTGCACATTCACGGAGCTTAGTCAAACGAACGCATTTACTTCCTGGGGCTCCAACACAGCCGAGGAGTTGGAAGGCATACGGTGAGGGCCCTTTGACAGTTGTTACAACGAACGTGAGTGCACAGTGTCTCGTGAAATACCTTCCACGGTTGAAGCATTCCGTTAACGCATGCCCCTCCGCTCCCTCTGGCGCTCCGAGGTGTTCCTAACGGGGGAAATCTGGACTTTTGCTCGAGGCCGGGGTGGGGCGGGGGGACTCACAATTCTTCTGCCGGCGAGCTCCAGAGCGCTCCTGCTGAAGCTCCCAGCAAGGAACTGAGAGCAGCAGGCCTCACACGAGTCAACTCAGACTTCTTCCGTCACGAGTCAACTCAGACTTCTTATGTGAGGCCTTCCGGCAGCAAAGAGAAGGTGCGCGCGAGGAGTGTGCCTCAGGCAGCTTAGGACCCGCCACTGTCTCGTCTACCACGGAGGGGAACCAGGTTTGGCCAGGGTCGCCCAGCTTCATACCTGAGCTCCTACAGGTATCCTCAGCGGTTTCTGATTACCTCCAGGAAACACAACGGGAGGAACAGGGCCCTTCCGTGGAGGCCCTTTTGGGCACAGGGACCTCTGCGTGGGATCTACTGGGTAAGTATGGCAGTACCTCAGGTAGGCCTCAGTGACCAAGGCTCTCCGGCTCACGCCTAGCTGTGTAAAGCAGTGTGGCGAACGTACGTACTGCTCCTCAGGCTGGGCCCACAGCCTAGCTTTCGCTTCTGTGAGAGTGCTGTCCCGAGTCTCTTCCTGGAGCCAGTCGTCAGCGCGGTGTCTTTTGGCACTGCAGTTCTCTCTCAGTCAAGGAGGCCGTGCGACTGACTGGCAAAGGGAGTCCGCCCAGCGCTGCTTTCGCCAGTCTCTCTGACGACTGGGCCACTCTACCTGGGCAACCCAGAGAGGAGTACACTGCCCTAGCTATGAAAGCGAAGAGCTGTCTCCAGGGGCCTGCTTACGCTAAGGTTCCTCAGAAGCCAGAGGCCGCCGTTCCGGCACGGAGAGAGGTCATCCTGCGAAACTGGTGAATGGGCTCCTACCCTGTGTGTCCCCAGGGGCGTCGCAGGGTTAAGGCACTCCGTGGTGGAGTATGGCCTCATTGGAGACCCCTGCACACCCAAGTCCCCTGACGTGAAACACTGGAACTTCACCTTGAGGCCCGAGGTCACCTTTCGTTCGGCCGGAGCCGAACCTGGGGAGCCGTGGGAGGAGTTCCTAGAAAGGGATTGCCAGCACGGTTTTCGCTTTGGGAGAACACGCAGCCTCGGCCCACAACGACAGTCCTGCCGTGCAGAGACGTCGGGCCGCTAGTGCTGTTCCAGGCAGCTGTGAAGCCAAGCGCAAGGCGCCTGCAAACGGGGAGAAAGCGTCCTCTCCCCTCCGCGTCCCACGTTGAAGCTGAATGACGCAGCATGTTTCTCGGAAGGCTCTGCCGAGCTATCTAGTACAAGGGAGAGAGTGCCTGCCTCTGCCGAGAAAGGTTTTGACGTGGGGATTGCTGGACAGGCGGAAGAGCGTTCCCCAGGCCGTGCAAAGTTGAGGCCTTGGTGATTCTGGATGGTCCCAAGGGTCCAGAATTGTCCCTGGGAAAGCTGTCCTTTTCCCTCTTTTTCCGGCTGGAAGTACACCTCTGGCATCCGACTGCCGTTCGGCGACGTCCTGGGGGAGACGCCCCGGTTTCACTTGGGACGCACACTGGTGTTTCTCAGAAGAGCCCAAATTCCTCCCTGCGGGTGGGTGGGGGCCTGGGCACACCAGCATGGAATGTAAGGCTGTTTAGAACTGCGTACCTTGAGGCCGTGTGAAGGCCGCACGAACGAGAGCTTTCGAGCGAACAGGGCAGCGCTTCGCCATCACCGTTGCACATTCACGGAGCTTAGTCAAACGAACGCATTTACTTCCTGGGGCTCCAACACAGCCGAGGAGTTGGAAGGCATACGGTGAGGGCCCTCTGACAGTTGTTACAACGAACGTGAGTGCACAGTGTCTCGTGAAATACCTTCCACGGTTGAAGCATTCCGTTAACGCATGCCCCTCCGCTCCCTCTGGCGCTCCGAGGTGTTCCTAACGGGGGAAATCTGGACTTTTGCTCGAGGCCGGGGTGGGGCGGGGGGACTCACAATTCTTCTGCCGGCGAGCTCCAGAGCGCTCCTGCTGAAGCTCCCAGCAAGGAACTGAGAGCAGCAGGCCTCACACGAGTCAACTCAGACTTCTTCCGTCACGAGTCAACTCAGACTTCTTATGTGAGGCCTTCCGGCAGCAAAGAGAAGGTGCGCGCGAGGAGTGTGCCTCAGGCAGCTTAGGACCCGCCACTGTCTCGTCTACCACGGAGGGGAACCAGGTTTGGCCAGGGTCGCCCAGCTTCATACCTGAGCTCCTACAGGTATCCTCAGCGGTTTCTGATTACCTCCAGGAAACACAACGGGAGGAACAGGGCCCTTCCGTGGAGGCCCTTTTGGGCACAGGGACCTCTGCGTGGGATCTACTGGGTAAGTATGGCAGTACCTCAGGTAGGCCTCAGTGACCAAGGCTCTCCGGCTCACGCCTAGCTGTGTAAAGCAGTGTGGCGAACGTACGTACTGCTCCTCAGGCTGGGCCCACAGCCTAGCTTTCGCTTCTGTGAGAGTGCTGTCCCGAGTCTCTTCCTGGAGCCAGTCGTCAGCGCGGTGTCTTTTGGCACTGCAGTTCTCTCTCAGTCCAGGAGGCCGTGCGACTGACTGGCAAAGGGAGTCCGCCCAGCGCTGCTTTCGCCAGTCTCTCTGACGACTGGGCCACTCTACCTGGGCAACCCAGAGAGGAGTACACTGCCCTAGCTATGAAAGCGAAGAGCTGTCTCCAGGGGCCTGCTTACGCTAAGGTTCCTCAGAAGCCAGAGGCCGCCGTTCCGGCACGGAGAGAGGTCATCCTGCGAAACTGGTGAATGGGCTCCTACCCTGTGTGTCCCCAGGGGCGTCGCAGGGTTAAGGCACTCCGTGGTGGAGTATGGCCTCATTGGAGACCCCTGCACACCCAAGTCCCCTGACGTGAAACACTGGAACTTCACCTTGAGGCCCGAGGTCACCTTTCGTTCGGCCGGAGCCGAACCTGGGGAGCCGTGGGAGGAGTTCCTAGAAAGGGATTGCCAGCACGGGTTTCGCTTTGGGAGAACACGCAGCCTCGGCCCACAACGACAGTCCTGCCGTGCAGAGACGTCGGGCCGCTAGTGCTGTTCCAGGCAGCTGTGAAGCCAAGCGCAAGGCGCCTGCAAACGGGGAGAAAGCGTCCTCTCCCCTCCGCGTCCCACGTTGAAGCTGAATGACGCAGCATGTTTCTCGGAAGGCTCTGCCGAGCTATCTAGTACAAGGGAGAGAGTGCCTGCCTCTGCCGAGAAAGGTTTTGACGTGGGGATTGCTGGACAGGCGGAAGAGCGTTCCCCAGGCCGTGCAAAGTTGAGGCCTTGGTGATTCTGGATGGTCCCAAGGGTCCAGAATTGTCCCTGGGAAAGCTGTCCTTTTCCCTCTTTTTCCGGCTGGAAGTACACCTCTGGCATCCGACTGCCGTTCGGCGACGTCCTGGGGGAGACGCCCCGGTTTCACTTGGGACGCACACTGGTGTTTCTCAGAAGAGCCCAAATTCCTCCCTGCGGGTGGGTGGGGGCCTGGGCACACCAGCATGGAATGTAAGGCTGTTTAGAACTGCGTACCTTGAGGCCGTGTGAAGGCCGCACGAACGAGAGCTTTCGAGCGAACAGGGCAGCGCTTCGCCATCACCGTTGCACATTCACGGAGCTTAGTCAAACGAACGCATTTACTTCCTGGGGCTCCAACACAGCCGAGGAGTTGGAAGGCATACAGTGAGGGCCCTTTGACAGTTGTTACAACGAACGTGAGTGCACAGTGTCTCGTGAAATACCTTCCACGGTTGAAGCATTCCGTTAACGCATGCCCCTCCGCTCCCTCTGGCGCTCCGAGGTGTTCCTAACGGGGGAAATCTGGACTTTTGCTCGAGGCCGGGGTGGGGCGGGGGGACTCACAATTCTTCTGCCGGCGAGCTCCAGAGCGCTCCTGCTGAAGCTCCCAGCAAGGAACTGAGAGCAGCAGGCCTCACACGAGTCAACTCAGACTTCTTCTGTCACGAGTCAACTCAGACTTCTTATGTGAGGCCTTCCGGCAGCAAAGAGAAGGTGCGCGCGAGGAGTGTGCCTCAGGCAGCTTAGGACCCGCCACTGTCTCGTCTACCACGGAGGGGAACCAGGTTTGGCCAGGGTCGCCCAGCTTCATACCTGAGCTCCTACAGGTATCCTCAGCGGTTTCTGATTACCTCCAGGAAACACAACGGGAGGAACAGGGCCCTTCCGTGGAGGCCCTTTTGGGCACAGGGACCTCTGCGTGGGATCTACTGGGTAAGTATGGCAGTACCTCAGGTAGGCCTCAGTGACCAAGGCTCTCCGGCTCACGCCTAGCTGTGTAAAGCAGTGTGGCGAACGTACGTACTGCTCCTCAGGCTGGGCCCACAGCCTAGCTTTCGCTTCTGTGAGAGTGCTGTCCCGAGTCTCTTCCTGGAGCCAGTCGTCAGCGCGGTGTCTTTTGGCACTGCAGTTCTCTCTCAGTCCAGGAGGCCGTGCGACTGACTGGCAAAGGGAGTCCGCCCAGCGCTGCTTTCGCCAGTCTCTCTGACGACTGGGCCACTCTACCTGGGCAACCCAGAGAGGAGTACACTGCCCTAGCTATGAAAGCGAAGAGCTGTCTCCAGGGGCCTGCTTACGCTAAGGTTCCTCAGAAGCCAGAGGCCGCCGTTCCGGCACGGAGAGAGGTCATCCTGCGAAACTGGTGAATGGGCTCCTACCCTGTGTGTCCCCAGGGGCGTCGCAGGGTTAAGGCACTCCGTGGTGGAGTATGGCCTCATTGGAGACCCCTGCACACCCAAGTCCCCTGACGTGAAACACTGGAACTTCACCTTGAGGCCCGAGCTCACCTTTCGTTCGGCCGGAGCCGAACCTGGGGAGCCGTGGGAGGAGTTCCTAGAAAGGGATTGCCAGCACGGGTTTCGCTTTGGGAGAACACGCAGCCTCGGCCCACAACGACAGTCCTGCCGTGCAGAGACGTCGGGCCGCTAGTGCTGTTCCAGGCAGCTGTGAAGCCAAGCGCAAGGCGCCTGCAAACGGGGAGAAAGCGTCCTCTCCCCTCCGCGTCCCACGTTGAAGCTGAATGACGCAGCATGTTTCTCGGAAGGCTCTGCCGAGCTATCTAGTACAAGGGAGAGAGTGCCTGCCTCTGCCGAGAAAGGTTTTGACGTGGGGATTGCTGGACAGGCGGAAGAGCGTTCCCCAGGCCGTGCAAAGTTGAGGCCTTGGTGATTCTGGATGGTCCCAAGGGTCCAGAATTGTCCCTGGGAAAGCTGTCCTTTTCCCTCTTTTTCCGGCTGGAAGTACACCTCTGGCATCCGACTGCCGTTCGGCGACGTCCTGGGGGAGACGCCCCGGTTTCACTTGGGACGCACACTGGTGTTTCTCAGAAGAGCCCAAATTCCTCCCTGCGGGTGGGTGGGGGCCTGGGCACACCAGCATGGAATGTAAGGCTGTTTAGAACTGCGTACCTTGAGGCCGTGTGAAGGCCGCACGAACGAGAGCTTTCGAGCGAACAGGGCAGCGCTTCGCCATCACCGTTGCACATTCACGGAGCTTAGTCAAACGAACGCATTTACTTCCTGGGGCTCCAACACAGCCGAGGAGTTGGAAGGCATACAGTGAGGGCCCTTTGACAGTTGTTACAACGAACGTGAGTGCACAGTGTCTCGTGAAATACCTTCCACGGTTGAAGCATTCCGTTAACGCATGCCCCTCCGCTCCCTCTGGCGCTCCGAGGTGTTCCTAACGGGGGAAATCTGGACTTTTGCTCGAGGCCGGGGTGGGGCGGGGGGACTCACAATTCTTCTGCCGGCGAGCTCCAGAGCGCTCCTGCTGAAGCTCCCAGCAAGGAACTGAGAGCAGCAGGCCTCACACGAGTCAACTCAGACTTCTTCTGTCACGAGTCAACTCAGACTTCTTATGTGAGGCCTTCCGGCAGCAAAGAGAAGGTGCGCGCGAGGAGTGTGCCTCAGGCAGCTTAGGACCCGCCACTGTCTCGTCTACCACGGAGGGGAACCAGGTTTGGCCAGGGTCGCCCAGCTTCATACCTGAGCTCCTACAGGTATCCTCAGCGGTTTCTGATTACCTCCAGGAAACACAACGGGAGGAACAGGGCCCTTCCGTGGAGGCCCTTTTGGGCACAGGGACCTCTGCGTGGGATCTACTGGGTAAGTATGGCAGTACCTCAGGTAGGCCTCAGTGACCAAGGCTCTCCGGCTCACGCCTAGCTGTGTAAAGCAGTGTGGCGAACGTACGTACTGCTCCTCAGGCTGGGCCCACAGCCTAGCTTTCGCTTCTGTGAGAGTGCTGTCCCGAGTCTCTTCCTGGAGCCAGTCGTCAGCGCGGTGTCTTTTGGCACTGCAGTTCTCTCTCAGTCAAGGAGGCCGTGCGACTGACTGGCAAAGGGAGTCCGCCCAGCGCTGCTTTCGCCAGTCTCTCTGACGACTGGGCCACTCTACCTGGGCAACCCAGAGAGGAGTACACTGCCCTAGCTATGAAAGCGAAGAGCTGTCTCCAGGGGCCTGCTTACGCTAAGGTTCCTCAGAAGCCAGAGGCCGCCGTTCCGGCACGGAGAGAGGTCATCCTGCGAAACTGGTGAATGGGCTCCTACCCTGTGTGTCCCCAGGGGCGTCGCAGGGTTAAGGCACTCCGTGGTGGAGTATGGCCTCATTGGAGACCCCTGCACACCCAAGTCCCCTGACGTGAAACACTGGAACTTCACCTTGAGGCCCGAGGTCACCTTTCGTTCGGCCGGAGCCGAACCTGGGGAGCCGTGGGAGGAGTTCCTAGAAAGGGATTGCCAGCACGGTTTTCGCTTTGGGAGAACACGCAGCCTCGGCCCACAACGACAGTCCTGCCGTGCAGAGACGTCGGGCCGCTAGTGCTGTTCCAGGCAGCTGTGAAGCCAAGCGCAAGGCGCCTGCAAACGGGGAGAAAGCGTCCTCTCCCCTCCGCGTCCCACGTTCAAGCTGAATGACGCAGCATGTTTCTCGGAAGGCTCTGCCGAGCTATCTAGTACAAGGGAGAGAGTGCCTGCCTCTGCCGAGAAAGGTTTTGACGTGGGGATTGCTGGACAGGCGGAAGAGCGTTCCCCAGGCCGTGCAAAGTTGAGGCCTTGGTGATTCTGGATGGTCCCAAGGGTCCAGAATTGTCCCTGGGAAAGCTGTCCTTTTCCCTCTTTTTCCGGCTGGAAGTACACCTCTGGCATCCGACTGCCGTTCGGCGACGTCCTGGGGGAGACGCCCCGGTTTCACTTGGGACGCACACTGGTGTTTCTCAGAAGAGCCCAAATTCCTCCCTGCGGGTGGGTGGGGGCCTGGGCACACCAGCATGGAATGTAAGGCTGTTTAGAACTGCGTACCTTGAGGCCGTGTGAAGGCCGCACGAACGAGAGCTTTCGAGCGAACAGGGCAGCGCTTCGCCATCACCGTTGCACATTCACGGAGCTTAGTCAAACGAACGCATTTACTTCCTGGGGCTCCAACACAGCCGAGGAGTTGGAAGGCATACAGTGAGGGCCCTCTGACAGTTGTTACAACGAACGTGAGTGCACAGTGTCTCGTGAAATACCTTCCACGGTTGAAGCATTCCGTTAACGCATGCCCCTCCGCTCCCTCTGGCGCTCCGAGGTGTTCCTAACGGGGGAAATCTGGACTTTTGCTCGAGGCCGGGGTGGGGCGGGGGGACTCACAATTCTTCTGCCGGCGAGCTCCAGAGCGCTCCTGCTGAAGCTCCCAGCAAGGAACTGAGAGCAGCAGGCCTCACACGAGTCAACTCAGACTTCTTCTGTCACGAGTCAACTCAGACTTCTTATGTGAGGCCTTCCGGCAGCAAAGAGAAGGTGCGCGCGAGGAGTGTGCCTCAGGCAGCTTAGGACCCGCCACTGTCTCGTCTACCACGGAGGGGAACCAGGTTTGGCCAGGGTCGCCCAGCTTCATACCTGAGCTCCTACAGGTATCCTCAGCGGTTTCTGATTACCTCAAGGAAACACAACGGGAGGAACAGGGCCCTTCCGTGGAGGCCCTTTTGGGCACAGGGACCTCTGCGTGGGATCTACTGGGTAAGTATGGCAGTACCTCAGGTAGGCCTCAGTGACCAAGGCTCTCCGGCTCACGCCTAGCTGTGTAAAGCAGTGTGGCGAACGTACGTACTGCTCCTCAGGCTGGGCCCACAGCCTAGCTTTCGCTTCTGTGAGAGTGCTGTCCCGAGTCTCTTCCTGGAGCCAGTCGTCAGCGCGGTGTCTTTTGGCACTGCAGTTCTCTCTCAGTCCAGGAGGCCGTGCGACTGACTGGCAAAGGGAGTCCGCCCAGCGCTGCTTTCGCCAGTCTCTCTGACGACTGGGCCACTCTACCTGGGCAACCCAGAGAGGAGTACACTGCCCTAGCTATGAAAGCGAAGAGCTGTCTCCAGGGGCCTGCTTACGCTAAGGTTCCTCAGAAGCCAGAGGCCGCCGTTCCGGCACGGAGAGAGGTCATCCTGCGAAACTGGTGAATGGGCTCCTACCCTGTGTGTCCCCAGGGGCGTCGCAGGGTTAAGGCACTCCGTGGTGGAGTATGGCCTCATTGGAGACCCCTGCACACCCAAGTCCCCTGACGTGAAACACTGGAACTTCACCTTGAGGCCCGAGGTCACCTTTCGTTCGGCCGGAGCCGAACCTGGGGAGCCGTGGGAGGAGTTCCTAGAAAGGGATTGCCAGCACGGGTTTCGCTTTGGGAGAACACGCAGCCTCGGCCCACAACGACAGTCCTGCCGTGCAGAGACGTCGGGCCGCTAGTGCTGTTCCAGGCAGCTGTGAAGCCAAGCGCAAGGCGCCTGCAAACGGGGAGAAAGCGTCCTCTCCCCTCCGCGTCCCACGTTGAAGCTGAATGACGCAGCATGTTTCTCGGAAGGCTCTGCCGAGCTATCTAGTACAAGGGAGAGAGTGCCTGCCTCTGCCGAGAAAGGTTTTGACGTGGGGATTGCTGGACAGGCGGAAGAGCGTTCCCCAGGCCGTGCAAAGTTGAGGCCTTGGTGATTCTGGATGGTCCCAAGGGTCCAGAATTGTCCCTGGGAAAGCTGTCCTTTTCCCTCTTTTTCCGGCTGGAAGTACACCTCTGGCATCCGACTGCCGTTCGGCGACGTCCTGGGGGAGACGCCCCGGTTTCACTTGGGACGCACACTGGTGTTTCTCAGAAGAGCCCAAATTCCTCCCTGCGGGTGGGTGGGGGCCTGGGCACACCAGCATGGAATGTAAGGCTGTTTAGAACTGCGTACCTTGAGGCCGTGTGAAGGCCGCACGAACGAGAGCTTTCGAGCGAACAGGGCAGCGCTTCGCCATCACCGTTGCACATTCACGGAGCTTAGTCAAACGAACGCATTTACTTCCTGGGGCTCCAACACAGCCGAGGAGTTGGAAGGCATACAGTGAGGGCCCTTTGACAGTTGTTACAACGAACGTGAGTGCACAGTGTCTCGTGAAATACCTTCCACGGTTGAAGCATTCCGTTAACGCATGCCCCTCCGCTCCCTCTGGCGCTCCGAGGTGTTCCTAACGGGGGAAATCTGGACTTTTGCTCGAGGCCGGGGTGGGGCGGGGGGACTCACAATTCTTCTGCCGGCGAGCTCCAGAGCGCTCCTGCTGAAGCTCCCAGCAAGGAACTGAGAGCAGCAGGCCTCACACGAGTCAACTCAGACTTCTTCTGTCACGAGTCAACTCAGACTTCTTATGTGAGGCCTTCCGGCAGCAAAGAGAAGGTGCGCGCGAGGAGTGTGCCTCAGGCAGCTTAGGACCCGCCACTGTCTCGTCTACCACGGAGGGGAACCAGGTTTGGCCAGGGTCGCCCAGCTTCATACCTGAGCTCCTACAGGTATCCTCAGCGGTTTCTGATTACCTCCAGGAAACACAACGGGAGGAACAGGGCCCTTCCGTGGAGGCCCTTTTGGGCACAGGGACCTCTGCGTGGGATCTACTGGGTAAGTATGGCAGTACCTCAGGTAGGCCTCAGTGACCAAGGCTCTCCGGCTCACGCCTAGCTGTGTAAAGCAGTGTGGCGAACGTACGTACTGCTCCTCAGGCTGGGCCCACAGCCTAGCTTTCGCTTCTGTGAGAGTGCTGTCCCGAGTCTCTTCCTGGAGCCAGTCGTCAGCGCGGTGTCTTTTGGCACTGCAGTTCTCTCTCAGTCAAGGAGGCCGTGCGACTGACTGGCAAAGGGAGTCCGCCCAGCGCTGCTTTCGCCAGTCTCTCTGACGACTGGGCCACTCTACCTGGGCAACCCAGAGAGGAGTACACTGCCCTAGCTATGAAAGCGAAGAGCTGTCTCCAGGGGCCTGCTTACGCTAAGGTTCCTCAGAAGCCAGAGGCCGCCGTTCCGGCACGGAGAGAGGTCATCCTGCGAAACTGGTGAATGGGCTCCTACCCTGTGTGTCCCCAGGGGCGTCGCAGGGTTAAGGCACTCCGTGGTGGAGTATGGCCTCATTGGAGACCCCTGCACACCCAAGTCCCCTGACGTGAAACACTGGAACTTCACCTTGAGGCCCGAGGTCACCTTTCGTTCGGCCGGAGCCGAACCTGGGGAGCCGTGGGAGGAGTTCCTAGAAAGGGATTGCCAGCACGGTTTTCGCTTTGGGAGAACACGCAGCCTCGGCCCACAACGACAGTCCTGCCGTGCAGAGACGTCGGGCCGCTAGTGCTGTTCCAGGCAGCTGTGAAGCCAAGCGCAAGGCGCCTGCAAACGGGGAGAAAGCGTCCTCTCCCCTCCGCGTCCCACGTTGAAGCTGAATGACGCAGCATGTTTCTCGGAAGGCTCTGCCGAGCTATCTAGTACAAGGGAGAGAGTGCCTGCCTCTGCCGAGAAAGGTTTTGACGTGGGGATTGCTGGACAGGCGGAAGAGCGTTCCCCAGGCCGTGCAAAGTTGAGGCCTTGGTGATTCTGGATGGTCCCAAGGGTCCAGAATTGTCCCTGGGAAAGCTGTCCTTTTCCCTCTTTTTCCGGCTGGAAGTACACCTCTGGCATCCGACTGCCGTTCGGCGACGTCCTGGGGGAGACGCCCCGGTTTCACTTGGGACGCACACTGGTGTTTCTCAGAAGAGCCCAAATTCCTCCCTGCGGGTGGGTGGGGGCCTGGGCACACCAGCATGGAATGTAAGGCTGTTTAGAACTGCGTACCTTGAGGCCGTGTGAAGGCCGCACGAACGAGAGCTTTCGAGCGAACAGGGCAGCGCTTCGCCATCACCGTTGCACATTCACGGAGCTTAGTCAAACGAACGCATTTACTTCCTGGGGCTCCAACACAGCCGAGGAGTTGGAAGGCATACAGTGAGGGCCCTCTGACAGTTGTTACAACGAACGTGAGTGCACAGTGTCTCGTGAAATACCTTCCACGGTTGAAGCATTCCGTTAACGCATGCCCCTCCGCTCCCTCTGGCGCTCCGAGGTGTTCCTAACGGGGGAAATCTGGACTTTTGCTCGAGGCCGGGGTGGGGCGGGGGGACTCACAATTCTTCTGCCGGCGAGCTCCAGAGCGCTCCTGCTGAAGCTCCCAGCAAGGAACTGAGAGCAGCAGGCCTCACACGAGTCAACTCAGACTTCTTCTGTCACGAGTCAACTCAGACTTCTTATGTGAGGCCTTCCGGCAGCAAAGAGAAGGTGCGCGCGAGGAGTGTGCCTCAGGCAGCTTAGGACCCGCCACTGTCTCGTCTACCACGGAGGGGAACCAGGTTTGGCCAGGGTCGCCCAGCTTCATACCTGAGCTCCTACAGGTATCCTCAGCGGTTTCTGATTACCTCAAGGAAACACAACGGGAGGAACAGGGCCCTTCCGTGGAGGCCCTTTTGGGCACAGGGACCTCTGCGTGGGATCTACTGGGTAAGTATGGCAGTACCTCAGGTAGGCCTCAGTGACCAAGGCTCTCCGGCTCACGCCTAGCTGTGTAAAGCAGTGTGGCGAACGTACGTACTGCTCCTCAGGCTGGGCCCACAGCCTAGCTTTCGCTTCTGTGAGAGTGCTGTCCCGAGTCTCTTCCTGGAGCCAGTCGTCAGCGCGGTGTCTTTTGGCACTGCAGTTCTCTCTCAGTCCAGGAGGCCGTGCGACTGACTGGCAAAGGGAGTCCGCCCAGCGCTGCTTTCGCCAGTCTCTCTGACGACTGGGCCACTCTACCTGGGCAACCCAGAGAGGAGTACACTGCCCTAGCTATGAAAGCGAAGAGCTGTCTCCAGGGGCCTGCTTACGCTAAGGTTCCTCAGAAGCCAGAGGCCGCCGTTCCGGCACGGAGAGAGGTCATCCTGCGAAACTGGTGAATGGGCTCCTACCCTGTGTGTCCCCAGGGGCGTCGCAGGGTTAAGGCACTCCGTGGTGGAGTATGGCCTCATTGGAGACCCCTGCACACCCAAGTCCCCTGACGTGAAACACTGGAACTTCACCTTGAGGCCCGAGGTCACCTTTCGTTCGGCCGGAGCCGAACCTGGGGAGCCGTGGGAGGAGTTCCTAGAAAGGGATTGCCAGCACGGGTTTCGCTTTGGGAGAACACGCAGCCTCGGCCCACAACGACAGTCCTGCCGTGCAGAGACGTCGGGCCGCTAGTGCTGTTCCAGGCAGCTGTGAAGCCAAGCGCAAGGCGCCTGCAAACGGGGAGAAAGCGTCCTCTCCCCTCCGCGTCCCACGTTGAAGCTGAATGACGCAGCATGTTTCTCGGAAGGCTCTGCCGAGCTATCTAGTACAAGGGAGAGAGTGCCTGCCTCTGCCGAGAAAGGTTTTGACGTGGGGATTGCTGGACAGGCGGAAGAGCGTTCCCCAGGCCGTGCAAAGTTGAGGCCTTGGTGATTCTGGATGGTCCCAAGGGTCCAGAATTGTCCCTGGGAAAGCTGTCCTTTTCCCTCTTTTTCCGGCTGGAAGTACACCTCTGGCATCCGACTGCCGTTCGGCGACGTCCTGGGGGAGACGCCCCGGTTTCACTTGGGACGCACACTGGTGTTTCTCAGAAGAGCCCAAATTCCTCCCTGCGGGTGGGTGGGGGCCTGGGCACACCAGCATGGAATGTAAGGCTGTTTAGAACTGCGTACCTTGAGGCCGTGTGAAGGCCGCACGAACGAGAGCTTTCGAGCGAACAGGGCAGCGCTTCGCCATCACCGTTGCACATTCACGGAGCTTAGTCAAACGAACGCATTTACTTCCTGGGGCTCCAACACAGCCGAGGAGTTGGAAGGCATACAGTGAGGGCCCTTTGACAGTTGTTACAACGAACGTGAGTGCACAGTGTCTCGTGAAATACCTTCCACGGTTGAAGCATTCCGTTAACGCATGCCCCTCCGCTCCCTCTGGCGCTCCGAGGTGTTCCTAACGGGGGAAATCTGGACTTTTGCTCGAGGCCGGGGTGGGGCGGGGGGACTCACAATTCTTCTGCCGGCGAGCTCCAGAGCGCTCCTGCTGAAGCTCCCAGCAAGGAACTGAGAGCAGCAGGCCTCACACGAGTCAACTCAGACTTCTTCTGTCACGAGTCAACTCAGACTTCTTATGTGAGGCCTTCCGGCAGCAAAGAGAAGGTGCGCGCGAGGAGTGTGCCTCAGGCAGCTTAGGACCCGCCACTGTCTCGTCTACCACGGAGGGGAACCAGGTTTGGCCAGGGTCGCCCAGCTTCATACCTGAGCTCCTACAGGTATCCTCAGCGGTTTCTGATTACCTCCAGGAAACACAACGGGAGGAACAGGGCCCTTCCGTGGAGGCCCTTTTGGGCACAGGGACCTCTGCGTGGGATCTACTGGGTAAGTATGGCAGTACCTCAGGTAGGCCTCAGTGACCAAGGCTCTCCGGCTCACGCCTAGCTGTGTAAAGCAGTGTGGCGAACGTACGTACTGCTCCTCAGGCTGGGCCCACAGCCTAGCTTTCGCTTCTGTGAGAGTGCTGTCCCGAGTCTCTTCCTGGAGCCAGTCGTCAGCGCGGTGTCTTTTGGCACTGCAGTTCTCTCTCAGTCAAGGAGGCCGTGCGACTGACTGGCAAAGGGAGTCCGCCCAGCGCTGCTTTCGCCAGTCTCTCTGACGACTGGGCCACTCTACCTGGGCAACCCAGAGAGGAGTACACTGCCCTAGCTATGAAAGCGAAGAGCTGTCTCCAGGGGCCTGCTTACGCTAAGGTTCCTCAGAAGCCAGAGGCCGCCGTTCCGGCACGGAGAGAGGTCATCCTGCGAAACTGGTGAATGGGCTCCTACCCTGTGTGTCCCCAGGGGCGTCGCAGGGTTAAGGCACTCCGTGGTGGAGTATGGCCTCATTGGAGACCCCTGCACACCCAAGTCCCCTGACGTGAAACACTGGAACTTCACCTTGAGGCCCGAGGTCACCTTTCGTTCGGCCGGAGCCGAACCTGGGGAGCCGTGGGAGGAGTTCCTAGAAAGGGATTGCCAGCACGGGTTTCGCTTTGGGAGAACACGCAGCCTCGGCCCACAACGACAGTCCTGCCGTGCAGAGACGTCGGGCCGCTAGTGCTGTTCCAGGCAGCTGTGAAGCCAAGCGCAAGGCGCCTGCAAACGGGGAGAAAGCGTCCTCTCCCCTCCGCGTCCCACGTTGAAGCTGAATGACGCAGCATGTTTCTCGGAAGGCTCTGCCGAGCTATCTAGTACAAGGGAGAGAGTGCCTGCCTCTGCCGAGAAAGGTTTTGACGTGGGGATTGCTGGACAGGCGGAAGAGCGTTCCCCAGGCCGTGCAAAGTTGAGGCCTTGGTGATTCTGGATGGTCCCAAGGGTCCAGAATTGTCCCTGGGAAAGCTGTCCTTTTCCCTCTTTTTCCGGCTGGAAGTACACCTCTGGCATCCGACTGCCGTTCGGCGACGTCCTGGGGGAGACGCCCCGGTTTCACTTGGGACGCACACTGGTGTTTCTCAGAAGAGCCCAAATTCCTCCCTGCGGGTGGGTGGGGGCCTGGGCACACCAGCATGGAATGTAAGGCTGTTTAGAACTGCGTACCTTGAGGCCGTGTGAAGGCCGCACGAACGAGAGCTTTCGAGCGAACAGGGCAGCGCTTCGCCATCACCGTTGCACATTCACGGAGCTTAGTCAAACGAACGCATTTACTTCCTGGGGCTCCAACACAGCCGAGGAGTTGGAAGGCATACAGTGAGGGCCCTTTGACAGTTGTTACAACGAACGTGAGTGCACAGTGTCTCGTGAAATACCTTCCACGGTTGAAGCATTCCGTTAACGCATGCCCCTCCGCTCCCTCTGGCGCTCCGAGGTGTTCCTAACGGGGGAAATCTGGACTTTTGCTCGAGGCCGGGGTGGGGCGGGGGGACTCACAATTCTTCTGCCGGCGAGCTCCAGAGCGCTCCTGCTGAAGCTCCCAGCAAGGAACTGAGAGCAGCAGGCCTCACACGAGTCAACTCAGACTTCTTCTGTCACGAGTCAACTCAGACTTCTTATGTGAGGCCTTCCGGCAGCAAAGAGAAGGTGCGCGCGAGGAGTGTGCCTCAGGCAGCTTAGGACCCGCCACTGTCTCGTCTACCACGGAGGGGAACCAGGTTTGGCCAGGGTCGCCCAGCTTCATACCTGAGCTCCTACAGGTATCCTCAGCGGTTTCTGATTACCTCCAGGAAACACAACGGGAGGAACAGGGCCCTTCCGTGGAGGCCCTTTTGGGCACAGGGACCTCTGCGTGGGATCTACTGGGTAAGTATGGCAGTACCTCAGGTAGGCCTCAGTGACCAAGGCTCTCCGGCTCACGCCTAGCTGTGTAAAGCAGTGTGGCGAACGTACGTACTGCTCCTCAGGCTGGGCCCACAGCCTAGCTTTCGCTTCTGTGAGAGTGCTGTCCCGAGTCTCTTCCTGGAGCCAGTCGTCAGCGCGGTGTCTTTTGGCACTGCAGTTCTCTCTCAGTCAAGGAGGCCGTGCGACTGACTGGCAAAGGGAGTCCGCCCAGCGCTGCTTTCGCCAGTCTCTCTGACGACTGGGCCACTCTACCTGGGCAACCCAGAGAGGAGTACACTGCCCTAGCTATGAAAGCGAAGAGCTGTCTCCAGGGGCCTGCTTACGCTAAGGTTCCTCAGAAGCCAGAGGCCGCCGTTCCGGCACGGAGAGAGGTCATCCTGCGAAACTGGTGAATGGGCTCCTACCCTGTGTGTCCCCAGGGGCGTCGCAGGGTTAAGGCACTCCGTGGTGGAGTATGGCCTCATTGGAGACCCCTGCACACCCAAGTCCCCTGACGTGAAACACTGGAACTTCACCTTGAGGCCCGAGGTCACCTTTCGTTCGGCCGGAGCCGAACCTGGGGAGCCGTGGGAGGAGTTCCTAGAAAGGGATTGCCAGCACGGGTTTCGCTTTGGGAGAACACGCAGCCTCGGCCCACAACGACAGTCCTGCCGTGCAGAGACGTCGGGCCGCTAGTGCTGTTCCAGGCAGCTGTGAAGCCAAGCGCAAGGCGCCTGCAAACGGGGAGAAAGCGTCCTCTCCCCTCCGCGTCCCACGTTGAAGCTGAATGACGCAGCATGTTTCTCGGAAGGCTCTGCCGAGCTATCTAGTACAAGGGAGAGAGTGCCTGCCTCTGCCGAGAAAGGTTTTGACGTGGGGATTGCTGGACAGGCGGAAGAGCGTTCCCCAGGCCGTGCAAAGTTGAGGCCTTGGTGATTCTGGATGGTCCCAAGGGTCCAGAATTGTCCCTGGGAAAGCTGTCCTTTTCCCTCTTTTTCCGGCTGGAAGTACACCTCTGGCATCCGACTGCCGTTCGGCGACGTCCTGGGGGAGACGCCCCGGTTTCACTTGGGACGCACACTGGTGTTTCTCAGAAGAGCCCAAATTCCTCCCTGCGGGTGGGTGGGGGCCTGGGCACACCAGCATGGAATGTAAGGCTGTTTAGAACTGCGTACCTTGAGGCCGTGTGAAGGCCGCACGAACGAGAGCTTTCGAGCGAACAGGGCAGCGCTTCGCCATCACCGTTGCACATTCACGGAGCTTAGTCAAACGAACGCATTTACTTCCTGGGGCTCCAACACAGCCGAGGAGTTGGAAGGCATACAGTGAGGGCCCTTTGACAGTTGTTACAACGAACGTGAGTGCACAGTGTCTCGTGAAATACCTTCCACGGTTGAAGCATTCCGTTAACGCATGCCCCTCCGCTCCCTCTGGCGCTCCGAGGTGTTCCTAACGGGGGAAATCTGGACTTTTGCTCGAGGCCGGGGTGGGGCGGGGGGACTCACAATTCTTCTGCCGGCGAGCTCCAGAGCGCTCCTGCTGAAGCTCCCAGCAAGGAACTGAGAGCAGCAGGCCTCACACGAGTCAACTCAGACTTCTTCTGTCACGAGTCAACTCAGACTTCTTATGTGAGGCCTTCCGGCAGCAAAGAGAAGGTGCGCGCGAGGAGTGTGCCTCAGGCAGCTTAGGACCCGCCACTGTCTCGTCTACCACGGAGGGGAACCAGGTTTGGCCAGGGTCGCCCAGCTTCATACCTGAGCTCCTACAGGTATCCTCAGCGGTTTCTGATTACCTCCAGGAAACACAACGGGAGGAACAGGGCCCTTCCGTGGAGGCCCTTTTGGGCACAGGGACCTCTGCGTGGGATCTACTGGGTAAGTATGGCAGTACCTCAGGTAGGCCTCAGTGACCAAGGCTCTCCGGCTCACGCCTAGCTGTGTAAAGCAGTGTGGCGAACGTACGTACTGCTCCTCAGGCTGGGCCCACAGCCTAGCTTTCGCTTCTGTGAGAGTGCTGTCCCGAGTCTCTTCCTGGAGCCAGTCGTCAGCGCGGTGTCTTTTGGCACTGCAGTTCTCTCTCAGTCAAGGAGGCCGTGCGACTGACTGGCAAAGGGAGTCCGCCCAGCGCTGCTTTCGCCAGTCTCTCTGACGACTGGGCCACTCTACCTGGGCAACCCAGAGAGGAGTACACTGCCCTAGCTATGAAAGCGAAGAGCTGTCTCCAGGGGCCTGCTTACGCTAAGGTTCCTCAGAAGCCAGAGGCCGCCGTTCCGGCACGGAGACAGGTCATCCTGCGAAACTGGTGAATGGGCTCCTACCCTGTGTGTCCCCAGGGGCGTCGCAGGGTTAAGGCACTCCGTGGTGGAGTATGGCCTCATTGGAGACCCCTGCACACCCAAGTCCCCTGACGTGAAACACTGGAACTTCACCTTGAGGCCCGAGGTCACCTTTCGTTCGGCCGGAGCCGAACCTGGGGAGCCGTGGGAGGAGTTCCTAGAAAGGGATTGCCAGCACGGTTTTCGCTTTGGGAGAACACGCAGCCTCGGCCCACAACGACAGTCCTGCCGTGCAGAGACGTCGGGCCGCTAGTGCTGTTCCAGGCAGCTGTGAAGCCAAGCGCAAGGCGCCTGCAAACGGGGAGAAAGCGTCCTCTCCCCTCCGCGTCCCACGTTGAAGCTGAATGACGCAGCATGTTTCTCGGAAGGCTCTGCCGAGCTATCTAGTACAAGGGAGAGAGTGCCTGCCTCTGCCGAGAAAGGTTTTGACGTGGGGATTGCTGGACAGGCGGAAGAGCGTTCCCCAGGCCGTGCAAAGTTGAGGCCTTGGTGATTCTGGATGGTCCCAAGGGTCCAGAATTGTCCCTGGGAAAGCTGTCCTTTTCCCTCTTTTTCCGGCTGGAAGTACACCTCTGGCATCCGACTGCCGTTCGGCGACGTCCTGGGGGAGACGCCCCGGTTTCACTTGGGACGCACACTGGTGTTTCTCAGAAGAGCCCAAATTCCTCCCTGCGGGTGGGTGGGGGCCTGGGCACACCAGCATGGAATGTAAGGCTGTTTAGAACTGCGTACCTTGAGGCCGTGTGAAGGCCGCACGAACGAGAGCTTTCGAGCGAACAGGGCAGCGCTTCGCCATCACCGTTGCACATTCACGGAGCTTAGTCAAACGAACGCATTTACTTCCTGGGGCTCCAACACAGCCGAGGAGTTGGAAGGCATACAGTGAGGGCCCTTTGACAGTTGTTACAACGAACGTGAGTGCACAGTGTCTCGTGAAATACCTTCCACGGTTGAAGCATTCCGTTAACGCATGCCCCTCCGCTCCCTCTGGCGCTCCGAGGTGTTCCTAACGGGGGAAATCTGGACTTTTGCTCGAGGCCGGGGTGGGGCGGGGGGACTCACAATTCTTCTGCCGGCGAGCTCCAGAGCGCTCCTGCTGAAGCTCCCAGCAAGGAACTGAGAGCAGCAGGCCTCACACGAGTCAACTCAGACTTCTTCTGTCACGAGTCAACTCAGACTTCTTATGTGAGGCCTTCCGGCAGCAAAGAGAAGGTGCGCGCGAGGAGTGTGCCTCAGGCAGCTTAGGACCCGCCACTGTCTCGTCTACCACGGAGGGGAACCAGGTTTGGCCAGGGTCGCCCAGCTTCATACCTGAGCTCCTACAGGTATCCTCAGCGGTTTCTGATTACCTCCAGGAAACACAACGGGAGGAACAGGGCCCTTCCGTGGAGGCCCTTTTGGGCACAGGGACCTCTGCGTGGGATCTACTGGGTAAGTATGGCAGTACCTCAGGTAGGCCTCAGTGACCAAGGCTCTCCGGCTCACGCCTAGCTGTGTAAAGCAGTGTGGCGAACGTACGTACTGCTCCTCAGGCTGGGCCCACAGCCTAGCTTTCGCTTCTGTGAGAGTGCTGTCCCGAGTCTCTTCCTGGAGCCAGTCGTCAGCGCGGTGTCTTTTGGCACTGCAGTTCTCTCTCAGTCAAGGAGGCCGTGCGACTGACTGGCAAAGGGAGTCCGCCCAGCGCTGCTTTCGCCAGTCTCTCTGACGACTGGGCCACTCTACCTGGGCAACCCAGAGAGGAGTACACTGCCCTAGCTATGAAAGCGAAGAGCTGTCTCCAGGGGCCTGCTTACGCTAAGGTTCCTCAGAAGCCAGAGGCCGCCGTTCCGGCACGGAGACAGGTCATCCTGCGAAACTGGTGAATGGGCTCCTACCCTGTGTGTCCCCAGGGGCGTCGCAGGGTTAAGGCACTCCGTGGTGGAGTATGGCCTCATTGGAGACCCCTGCACACCCAAGTCCCCTGACGTGAAACACTGGAACTTCACCTTGAGGCCCGAGGTCACCTTTCGTTCGGCCGGAGCCGAACCTGGGGAGCCGTGGGAGGAGTTCCTAGAAAGGGATTGCCAGCACGGGTTTCGCTTTGGGAGAACACGCAGCCTCGGCCCACAACGACAGTCCTGCCGTGCAGAGACGTCGGGCCGCTAGTGCTGTTCCAGGCAGCTGTGAAGCCAAGCGCAAGGCGCCTGCAAACGGGGAGAAAGCGTCCTCTCCCCTCCGCGTCCCACGTTGAAGCTGAATGACGCAGCATGTTTCTCGGAAGGCTCTGCCGAGCTATCTAGTACAAGGGAGAGAGTGCCTGCCTCTGCCGAGAAAGGTTTTGACGTGGGGATTGCTGGACAGGCGGAAGAGCGTTCCCCAGGCCGTGCAAAGTTGAGGCCTTGGTGATTCTGGATGGTCCCAAGGGTCCAGAATTGTCCCTGGGAAAGCTGTCCTTTTCCCTCTTTTTCCGGCTGGAAGTACACCTCTGGCATCCGACTGCCGTTCGGCGACGTCCTGGGTGAGACGCCCCGGTTTCACTTGGGACGCACACTGGTGTTTCTCAGAAGAGCCCAAATTCCTCCCTGCGGGTGGGTGGGGGCCTGGGCACACCAGCATGGAATGTAAGGCTGTTTAGAACTGCGTACCTTGAGGCCGTGTGAAGGCCGCACGAACGAGAGCTTTCGAGCGAACAGGGCAGCGCTTCGCCATCACCGTTGCACATTCACGGAGCTTAGTCAAACGAACGCATTTACTTCCTGGGGCTCCAACACAGCCGAGGAGTTGGAAGGCATACGGTGAGGGCCCTTTGACAGTTGTTACAACGAACGTGAGTGCACAGTGTCTCGTGAAATACCTTCCACGGTTGAAGCATTCCGTTAACGCATGCCCCTCCGCTCCCTCTGGCGCTCCGAGGTGTTCCTAACGGGGGAAATCTGGACTTTTGCTCGAGGCCGGGGTGGGGCGGGGGGACTCACAATTCTTCTGCCGGCGAGCTCCAGAGCGCTCCTGCTGAAGCTCCCAGCAAGGAACTGAGAGCAGCAGGCCTCACACGAGTCAACTCAGACTTCTTCTGTCACGAGTCAACTCAGACTTCTTATGTGAGGCCTTCCGGCAGCAAAGAGAAGGTGCGCGCGAGGAGTGTGCCTCAGGCAGCTTAGGACCCGCCACTGTCTCGTCTACCACGGAGGGGAACCAGGTTTGGCCAGGGTCGCCCAGCTTCATACCTGAGCTCCTACAGGTATCCTCAGCGGTTTCTGATTACCTCCAGGAAACACAACGGGAGGAACAGGGCCCTTCCGTGGAGGCCCTTTTGGGCACAGGGACCTCTGCGTGGGATCTACTGGGTAAGTATGGCAGTACCTCAGGTAGGCCTCAGTGACCAAGGCTCTCCGGCTCACGCCTAGCTGTGTAAAGCAGTGTGGCGAACGTACGTACTGCTCCTCAGGCTGGGCCCACAGCCTAGCTTTCGCTTCTGTGAGAGTGCTGTCCCGAGTCTCTTCCTGGAGCCAGTCGTCAGCGCGGTGTCTTTTGGCACTGCAGTTCTCTCTCAGTCAAGGAGGCCGTGCGACTGACTGGCAAAGGGAGTCCGCCCAGCGCTGCTTTCGCCAGTCTCTCTGACGACTGGGCCACTCTACCTGGGCAACCCAGAGAGGAGTACACTGCCCTAGCTATGAAAGCGAAGAGCTGTCTCCAGGGGCCTGCTTACGCTAAGGTTCCTCAGAAGCCAGAGGCCGCCGTTCCGGCACGGAGACAGGTCATCCTGCGAAACTGGTGAATGGGCTCCTACCCTGTGTGTCCCCAGGGGCGTCGCAGGGTTAAGGCACTCCGTGGTGGAGTATGGCCTCATTGGAGACCCCTGCACACCCAAGTCCCCTGACGTGAAACACTGGAACTTCACCTTGAGGCCCGAGGTCACCTTTCGTTCGGCCGGAGCCGAACCTGGGGAGCCGTGGGAGGAGTTCCTAGAAAGGGATTGCCAGCACGGGTTTCGCTTTGGGAGAACACGCAGCCTCGGCCCACAACGACAGTCCTGCCGTGCAGAGACGTCGGGCCGCTAGTGCTGTTCCAGGCAGCTGTGAAGCCAAGCGCAAGGCGCCTGCAAACGGGGAGAAAGCGTCCTCTCCCCTCCGCGTCCCACGTTCAAGCTGAATGACGCAGCATGTTTCTCGGAAGGCTCTGCCGAGCTATCTAGTACAAGGGAGAGAGTGCCTGCCTCTGCCGAGAAAGGTTTTGACGTGGGGATTGCTGGACAGGCGGAAGAGCGTTCCCCAGGCCGTGCAAAGTTGAGGCCTTGGTGATTCTGGATGGTCCCAAGGGTCCAGAATTGTCCCTGGGAAAGCTGTCCTTTTCCCTCTTTTTCCGGCTGGAAGTACACCTCTGGCATCCGACTGCCGTTCGGCGACGTCCTGGGGGAGACGCCCCGGTTTCACTTGGGACGCACACTGGTGTTTCTCAGAAGAGCCCAAATTCCTCCCTGCGGGTGGGTGGGGGCCTGGGCACACCAGCATGGAATGTAAGGCTGTTTAGAACTGCGTACCTTGAGGCCGTGTGAAGGCCGCACGAACGAGAGCTTTCGAGCGAACAGGGCAGCGCTTCGCCATCACCGTTGCACATTCACGGAGCTTAGTCAAACGAACGCATTTACTTCCTGGGGCTCCAACACAGCCGAGGAGTTGGAAGGCATACAGTGAGGGCCCTTTGACAGTTGTTACAACGAACGTGAGTGCACAGTGTCTCGTGAAATACCTTCCACGGTTGAAGCATTCCGTTAACGCATGCCCCTCCGCTCCCTCTGGCGCTCCGAGGTGTTCCTAACGGGGGAAATCTGGACTTTTGCTCGAGGCCGGGGTGGGGCGGGGGGACTCACAATTCTTCTGCCGGCGAGCTCCAGAGCGCTCCTGCTGAAGCTCCCAGCAAGGAACTGAGAGCAGCAGGCCTCACACGAGTCAACTCAGACTTCTTCTGTCACGAGTCAACTCAGACTTCTTATGTGAGGCCTTCCGGCAGCAAAGAGAAGGTGCGCGCGAGGAGTGTGCCTCAGGCAGCTTAGGACCCGCCACTGTCTCGTCTACCACGGAGGGGAACCAGGTTTGGCCAGGGTCGCCCAGCTTCATACCTGAGCTCCTACAGGTATCCTCAGCGGTTTCTGATTACCTCCAGGAAACACAACGGGAGGAACAGGGCCCTTCCGTGGAGGCCCTTTTGGGCACAGGGACCTCTGCGTGGGATCTACTGGGTAAGTATGGCAGTACCTCAGGTAGGCCTCAGTGACCAAGGCTCTCCGGCTCACGCCTAGCTGTGTAAAGCAGTGTGGCGAACGTACGTACTGCTCCTCAGGCTGGGCCCACAGCCTAGCTTTCGCTTCTGTGAGAGTGCTGTCCCGAGTCTCTTCCTGGAGCCAGTCGTCAGCGCGGTGTCTTTTGGCACTGCAGTTCTCTCTCAGTCAAGGAGGCCGTGCGACTGACTGGCAAAGGGAGTCCGCCCAGCGCTGCTTTCGCCAGTCTCTCTGACGACTGGGCCACTCTACCTGGGCAACCCAGAGAGGAGTACACTGCCCTAGCTATGAAAGCGAAGAGCTGTCTCCAGGGGCCTGCTTACGCTAAGGTTCCTCAGAAGCCAGAGGCCGCCGTTCCGGCACGGAGAGAGGTCATCCTGCGAAACTGGTGAATGGGCTCCTACCCTGTGTGTCCCCAGGGGCGTCGCAGGGTTAAGGCACTCCGTGGTGGAGTATGGCCTCATTGGAGACCCCTGCACACCCAAGTCCCCTGACGTGAAACACTGGAACTTCACCTTGAGGCCCGAGGTCACCTTTCGTTCGGCCGGAGCCGAACCTGGGGAGCCGTGGGAGGAGTTCCTAGAAAGGGATTGCCAGCACGGGTTTCGCTTTGGGAGAACACGCAGCCTCGGCCCACAACGACAGTCCTGCCGTGCAGAGACGTCGGGCCGCTAGTGCTGTTCCAGGCAGCTGTGAAGCCAAGCGCAAGGCGCCTGCAAACGGGGAGAAAGCGTCCTCTCCCCTCCGCGTCCCACGTTGAAGCTGAATGACGCAGCATGTTTCTCGGAAGGCTCTGCCGAGCTATCTAGTACAAGGGAGAGAGTGCCTGCCTCTGCCGAGAAAGGTTTTGACGTGGGGATTGCTGGACAGGCGGAAGAGCGTTCCCCAGGCCGTGCAAAGTTGAGGCCTTGGTGATTCTGGATGGTCCCAAGGGTCCAGAATTGTCCCTGGGAAAGCTGTCCTTTTCCCTCTTTTTCCGGCTGGAAGTACACCTCTGGCATCCGACTGCCGTTCGGCGACGTCCTGGGGGAGACGCCCCGGTTTCACTTGGGACGCACACTGGTGTTTCTCAGAAGAGCCCAAATTCCTCCCTGCGGGTGGGTGGGGGCCTGGGCACACCAGCATGGAATGTAAGGCTGTTTAGAACTGCGTACCTTGAGGCCGTGTGAAGGCCGCACGAACGAGAGCTTTCGAGCGAACAGGGCAGCGCTTCGCCATCACCGTTGCACATTCACGGAGCTTAGTCAAACGAACGCATTTACTTCCTGGGGCTCCAACACAGCCGAGGAGTTGGAAGGCATACGGTGAGGGCCCTTTGACAGTTGTTACAACGAACGTGAGTGCACAGTGTCTCGTGAAATACCTTCCACGGTTGAAGCATTCCGTTAACGCATGCCCCTCCGCTCCCTCTGGCGCTCCGAGGTGTTCCTAACGGGGGAAATCTGGACTTTTGCTCGAGGCCGGGGTGGGGCGGGGGGACTCACAATTCTTCTGCCGGCGAGCTCCAGAGCGCTCCTGCTGAAGCTCCCAGCAAGGAACTGAGAGCAGCAGGCCTCACACGAGTCAACTCAGACTTCTTCCGTCACGAGTCAACTCAGACTTCTTATGTGAGGCCTTCCGGCAGCAAAGAGAAGGTGCGCGCGAGGAGTGTGCCTCAGGCAGCTTAGGACCCGCCACTGTCTCGTCTACCACGGAGGGGAACCAGGTTTGGCCAGGGTCGCCCAGCTTCATACCTGAGCTCCTACAGGTATCCTCAGCGGTTTCTGATTACCTCCAGGAAACACAACGGGAGGAACAGGGCCCTTCCGTGGAGGCCCTTTTGGGCACAGGGACCTCTGCGTGGGATCTACTGGGTAAGTATGGCAGTACCTCAGGTAGGCCTCAGTGACCAAGGCTCTCCGGCTCACGCCTAGCTGTGTAAAGCAGTGTGGCGAACGTACGTACTGCTCCTCAGGCTGGGCCCACAGCCTAGCTTTCGCTTCTGTGAGAGTGCTGTCCCGAGTCTCTTCCTGGAGCCAGTCGTCAGCGCGGTGTCTTTTGGCACTGCAGTTCTCTCTCAGTCAAGGAGGCCGTGCGACTGACTGGCAAAGGGAGTCCGCCCAGCGCTGCTTTCGCCAGTCTCTCTGACGACTGGGCCACTCTACCTGGGCAACCCAGAGAGGAGTACACTGCCCTAGCTATGAAAGCGAAGAGCTGTCTCCAGGGGCCTGCTTACGCTAAGGTTCCTCAGAAGCCAGAGGCCGCCGTTCCGGCACGGAGAGAGGTCATCCTGCGAAACTGGTGAATGGGCTCCTACCCTGTGTGTCCCCAGGGGCGTCGCAGGGTTAAGGCACTCCGTGGTGGAGTATGGCCTCATTGGAGACCCCTGCACACCCAAGTCCCCTGACGTGAAACACTGGAACTTCACCTTGAGGCCCGAGGTCACCTTTCGTTCGGCCGGAGCCGAACCTGGGGAGCCGTGGGAGGAGTTCCTAGAAAGGGATTGCCAGCACGGGTTTCGCTTTGGGAGAACACGCAGCCTCGGCCCACAACGACAGTCCTGCCGTGCAGAGACGTCGGGCCGCTAGTGCTGTTCCAGGCAGCTGTGAAGCCAAGCGCAAGGCGCCTGCAAACGGGGAGAAAGCGTCCTCTCCCCTCCGCGTCCCACGTTGAAGCTGAATGACGCAGCATGTTTCTCGGAAGGCTCTGCCGAGCTATCTAGTACAAGGGAGAGAGTGCCTGCCTCTGCCGAGAAAGGTTTTGACGTGGGGATTGCTGGACAGGCGGAAGAGCGTTCCCCAGGCCGTGCAAAGTTGAGGCCTTGGTGATTCTGGATGGTCCCAAGGGTCCAGAATTGTCCCTGGGAAAGCTGTCCTTTTCCCTCTTTTTCCGGCTGGAAGTACACCTCTGGCATCCGACTGCCGTTCGGCGACGTCCTGGGGGAGACGCCCCGGTTTCACTTGGGACGCACACTGGTGTTTCTCAGAAGAGCCCAAATTCCTCCCTGCGGGTGGGTGGGGGCCTGGGCACACCAGCATGGAATGTAAGGCTGTTTAGAACTGCGTACCTTGAGGCCGTGTGAAGGCCGCACGAACGAGAGCTTTCGAGCGAACAGGGCAGCGCTTCGCCATCACCGTTGCACATTCACGGAGCTTAGTCAAACGAACGCATTTACTTCCTGGGGCTCCAACACAGCCGAGGAGTTGGAAGGCATACAGTGAGGGCCCTTTGACAGTTGTTACAACGAACGTGAGTGCACAGTGTCTCGTGAAATACCTTCCACGGTTGAAGCATTCCGTTAACGCATGCCCCTCCGCTCCCTCTGGCGCTCCGAGGTGTTCCTAACGGGGGAAATCTGGACTTTTGCTCGAGGCCGGGGTGGGGCGGGGGGACTCACAATTCTTCTGCCGGCGAGCTCCAGAGCGCTCCTGCTGAAGCTCCCAGCAAGGAACTGAGAGCAGCAGGCCTCACACGAGTCAACTCAGACTTCTTCTGTCACGAGTCAACTCAGACTTCTTATGTGAGGCCTTCCGGCAGCAAAGAGAAGGTGCGCGCGAGGAGTGTGCCTCAGGCAGCTTAGGACCCGCCACTGTCTCGTCTACCACGGAGGGGAACCAGGTTTGGCCAGGGTCGCCCAGCTTCATACCTGAGCTCCTACAGGTATCCTCAGCGGTTTCTGATTACCTCCAGGAAACACAACGGGAGGAACAGGGCCCTTCCGTGGAGGCCCTTTTGGGCACAGGGACCTCTGCGTGGGATCTACTGGGTAAGTATGGCAGTACCTCAGGTAGGCCTCAGTGACCAAGGCTCTCCGGCTCACGCCTAGCTGTGTAAAGCAGTGTGGCGAACGTACGTACTGCTCTTCAGGCTGGGCCCACAGCCTAGCTTTCGCTTCTGTGAGAGTGCTGTCCCGAGTCTCTTCCTGGAGCCAGTCGTCAGCGCGGTGTCTTTTGGCACTGCAGTTCTCTCTCAGTCAAGGAGGCCGTGCGACTGACTGGCAAAGGGAGTCCGCCCAGCGCTGCTTTCGCCAGTCTCTCTGACGACTGGGCCACTCTACCTGGGCAACCCAGAGAGGAGTACACTGCCCTAGCTATGAAAGCGAAGAGCTGTCTCCAGGGGCCTGCTTACGCTAAGGTTCCTCAGAAGCCAGAGGCCGCCGTTCCGGCACGGAGAGAGGTCATCCTGCGAAACTGGTGAATGGGCTCCTACCCTGTGTGTCCCCAGGGGCGTCGCAGGGTTAAGGCACTCCGTGGTGGAGTATGGCCTCATTGGAGACCCCTGCACACCCAAGTCCCCTGACGTGAAACACTGGAACTTCACCTTGAGGCCCGAGGTCACCTTTCGTTCGGCCGGAGCCGAACCTGGGGAGCCGTGGGAGGAGTTCCTAGAAAGGGATTGCCAGCACGGGTTTCGCTTTGGGAGAACACGCAGCCTCGGCCCACAACGACAGTCCTGCCGTGCAGAGACGTCGGGCCGCTAGTGCTGTTCCAGGCAGCTGTGAAGCCAAGCGCAAGGCGCCTGCAAACGGGGAGAAAGCGTCCTCTCCCCTCCGCGTCCCACGTTGAAGCTGAATGACGCAGCATGTTTCTCGGAAGGCTCTGCCGAGCTATCTAGTACAAGGGAGAGAGTGCCTGCCTCTGCCGAGAAAGGTTTTGACGTGGGGATTGCTGGACAGGCGGAAGAGCGTTCCCCAGGCCGTGCAAAGTTGAGGCCTTGGTGATTCTGGATGGTCCCAAGGGTCCAGAATTGTCCCTGGGAAAGCTGTCCTTTTCCCTCTTTTTCCGGCTGGAAGTACACCTCTGGCATCCGACTGCCGTTCGGCGACGTCCTGGGGGAGACGCCCCGGTTTCACTTGGGACGCACACTGGTGTTTCTCAGAAGAGCCCAAATTCCTCCCTGCGGGTGGGTGGGGGCCTGGGCACACCAGCATGGAATGTAAGGCTGTTTAGAACTGCGTACCTTGAGGCCGTGTGAAGGCCGCACGAACGAGAGCTTTCGAGCGAACAGGGCAGCGCTTCGCCATCACCGTTGCACATTCACGGAGCTTAGTCAAACGAACGCATTTACTTCCTGGGGCTCCAACACAGCCGAGGAGTTGGAAGGCATACAGTGAGGGCCCTCTGACAGTTGTTACAACGAACGTGAGTGCACAGTGTCTCGTGAAATACCTTCCACGGTTGAAGCATTCCGTTAACGCATGCCCCTCCGCTCCCTCTGGCGCTCCGAGGTGTTCCTAACGGGGGAAATCTGGACTTTTGCTCGAGGCCGGGGTGGGGCGGGGGGACTCACAATTCTTCTGCCGGCGAGCTCCAGAGCGCTCCTGCTGAAGCTCCCAGCAAGGAACTGAGAGCAGCAGGCCTCACACGAGTCAACTCAGACTTCTTCCGTCACGAGTCAACTCAGACTTCTTATGTGAGGCCTTCCGGCAGCAAAGAGAAGGTGCGCGCGAGGAGTGTGCCTCAGGCAGCTTAGGACCCGCCACTGTCTCGTCTACCACGGAGGGGAACCAGGTTTGGCCAGGGTCGCCCAGCTTCATACCTGAGCTCCTACAGGTATCCTCAGCGGTTTCTGATTACCTCAAGGAAACACAACGGGAGGAACAGGGCCCTTCCGTGGAGGCCCTTTTGGGCACAGGGACCTCTGCGTGGGATCTACTGGGTAAGTATGGCAGTACCTCAGGTAGGCCTCAGTGACCAAGGCTCTCCGGCTCACGCCTAGCTGTGTAAAGCAGTGTGGCGAACGTACGTACTGCTCCTCAGGCTGGGCCCACAGCCTAGCTTTCGCTTCTGTGAGAGTGCTGTCCCGAGTCTCTTCCTGGAGCCAGTCGTCAGCGCGGTGTCTTTTGGCACTGCAGTTCTCTCTCAGTCAAGGAGGCCGTGCGACTGACTGGCAAAGGGAGTCCGCCCAGCGCTGCTTTCGCCAGTCTCTCTGACGACTGGGCCACTCTACCTGGGCAACCCAGAGAGGAGTACACTGCCCTAGCTATGAAAGCGAAGAGCTGTCTCCAGGGGCCTGCTTACGCTAAGGTTCCTCAGAAGCCAGAGGCCGCCGTTCCGGCACGGAGAGAGGTCATCCTGCGAAACTGGTGAATGGGCTCCTACCCTGTGTGTCCCCAGGGGCCTCGCAGGGTTAAGGCACTCCGTGGTGGAGTATGGCCTCATTGGAGACCCCTGCACACCCAAGTCCCCTGACGTGAAACACTGGAACTTCACCTTGAGGCCCGAGCTCACCTTTCGTTCGGCCGGAGCCGAACCTGGGGAGCCGTGGGAGGAGTTCCTAGAAAGGGATTGCCAGCACGGTTTTCGCTTTGGGAGAACACGCAGCCTCGGCCCACAACGACAGTCCTGCCGTGCAGAGACGTCGGGCCGCTAGTGCTGTTCCAGGCAGCTGTGAAGCCAAGCGCAAGGCGCCTGCAAACGGGGAGAAAGCGTCCTCTCCCCTCCGCGTCCCACGTTGAAGCTGAATGACGCAGCATGTTTCTCGGAAGGCTCTGCCGAGCTATCTAGTACAAGGGAGAGAGTGCCTGCCTCTGCCGAGAAAGGTTTTGACGTGGGGATTGCTGGGCAGGCGGAAGAGCGTTCCCCAGGCCGTGCAAAGTTGAGGCCTTGGTGATTCTGGATGGTCCCAAGGGTCCAGAATTGTCCCTGGGAAAGCTGTCCTTTTCCCTCTTTTTCCGGCTGGAAGTACACCTCTGGCATCCGACTGCCGTTCGGCGACGTCCTGGGGGAGACGCCCCGGTTTCACTTGGGACGCACACTGGTGTTTCTCAGAAGAGCCCAAATTCCTCCCTGCGGGTGGGTGGGGGCCTGGGCACACCAGCATGGAATGTAAGGCTGTTTAGAACTGCGTACCTTGAGGCCGTGTGAAGGCCGCACGAACGAGAGCTTTCGAGCGAACAGGGCAGCGCTTCGCCATCACCGTTGCACATTCACGGAGCTTAGTCAAACGAACGCATTTACTTCCTGGGGCTCCAACACAGCCGAGGAGTTGGAAGGCATACAGTGAGGGCCCTCTGACAGTTGTTACAACGAACGTGAGTGCACAGTGTCTCGTGAAATACCTTCCACGGTTGAAGCATTCCGTTAACGCATGCCCCTCCGCTCCCTCTGGCGCTCCGAGGTGTTCCTAACGGGGGAAATCTGGACTTTTGCTCGAGGCCGGGGTGGGGCGGGGGGACTCACAATTCTTCTGCCGGCGAGCTCCAGAGCGCTCCTGCTGAAGCTCCCAGCAAGGAACTGAGAGCAGCAGGCCTCACACGAGTCAACTCAGACTTCTTCCGTCACGAGTCAACTCAGACTTCTTATGTGAGGCCTTCCGGCAGCAAAGAGAAGGTGCGCGCGAGGAGTGTGCCTCAGGCAGCTTAGGACCCGCCACTGTCTCGTCTACCACGGAGGGGAACCAGGTTTGGCCAGGGTCGCCCAGCTTCATACCTGAGCTCCTACAGGTATCCTCAGCGGTTTCTGATTACCTCAAGGAAACACAACGGGAGGAACAGGGCCCTTCCGTGGAGGCCCTTTTGGGCACAGGGACCTCTGCGTGGGATCTACTGGGTAAGTATGGCAGTACCTCAGGTAGGCCTCAGTGACCAAGGCTCTCCGGCTCACGCCTAGCTGTGTAAAGCAGTGTGGCGAACGTACGTACTGCTCCTCAGGCTGGGCCCACAGCCTAGCTTTCGCTTCTGTGAGAGTGCTGTCCCGAGTCTCTTCCTGGAGCCAGTCGTCAGCGCGGTGTCTTTTGGCACTGCAGTTCTCTCTCAGTCAAGGAGGCCGTGCGACTGACTGGCAAAGGGAGTCCGCCCAGCGCTGCTTTCGCCAGTCTCTCTGACGACTGGGCCACTCTACCTGGGCAACCCAGAGAGGAGTACACTGCCCTAGCTATGAAAGCGAAGAGCTGTCTCCAGGGGCCTGCTTACGCTAAGGTTCCTCAGAAGCCAGAGGCCGCCGTTCCGGCACGGAGAGAGGTCATCCTGCGAAACTGGTGAATGGGCTCCTACCCTGTGTGTCCCCAGGGGCCTCGCAGGGTTAAGGCACTCCGTGGTGGAGTATGGCCTCATTGGAGACCCCTGCACACCCAAGTCCCCTGACGTGAAACACTGGAACTTCACCTTGAGGCCCGAGCTCACCTTTCGTTCGGCCGGAGCCGAACCTGGGGAGCCGTGGGAGGAGTTCCTAGAAAGGGATTGCCAGCACGGTTTTCGCTTTGGGAGAACACGCAGCCTCGGCCCACAACGACAGTCCTGCCGTGCAGAGACGTCGGGCCGCTAGTGCTGTTCCAGGCAGCTGTGAAGCCAAGCGCAAGGCGCCTGCAAACGGGGAGAAAGCGTCCTCTCCCCTCCGCGTCCCACGTTGAAGCTGAATGACGCAGCATGTTTCTCGGAAGGCTCTGCCGAGCTATCTAGTACAAGGGAGAGAGTGCCTGCCTCTGCCGAGAAAGGTTTTGACGTGGGGATTGCTGGGCAGGCGGAAGAGCGTTCCCCAGGCCGTGCAAAGTTGAGGCCTTGGTGATTCTGGATGGTCCCAAGGGTCCAGAATTGTCCCTGGGAAAGCTGTCCTTTTCCCTCTTTTTCCGGCTGGAAGTACACCTCTGGCATCCGACTGCCGTTCGGCGACGTCCTGGGGGAGACGCCCCGGTTTCACTTGGGACGCACACTGGTGTTTCTCAGAAGAGCCCAAATTCCTCCCTGCGGGTGGGTGGGGGCCTGGGCACACCAGCATGGAATGTAAGGCTGTTTAGAACTGCGTACCTTGAGGCCGTGTGAAGGCCGCACGAACGAGAGCTTTCGAGCGAACAGGGCAGCGCTTCGCCATCACCGTTGCACATTCACGGAGCTTAGTCAAACGAACGCATTTACTTCCTGGGGCTCCAACACAGCCGAGGAGTTGGAAGGCATACAGTGAGGGCCCTCTGACAGTTGTTACAACGAACGTGAGTGCACAGTGTCTCGTGAAATACCTTCCACGGTTGAAGCATTCCGTTAACGCATGCCCCTCCGCTCCCTCTGGCGCTCCGAGGTGTTCCTAACGGGGGAAATCTGGACTTTTGCTCGAGGCCGGGGTGGGGCGGGGGGACTCACAATTCTTCTGCCGGCGAGCTCCAGAGCGCTCCTGCTGAAGCTCCCAGCAAGGAACTGAGAGCAGCAGGCCTCACACGAGTCAACTCAGACTTCTTCCGTCACGAGTCAACTCAGACTTCTTATGTGAGGCCTTCCGGCAGCAAAGAGAAGGTGCGCGCGAGGAGTGTGCCTCAGGCAGCTTAGGACCCGCCACTGTCTCGTCTACCACGGAGGGGAACCAGGTTTGGCCAGGGTCGCCCAGCTTCATACCTGAGCTCCTACAGGTATCCTCAGCGGTTTCTGATTACCTCAAGGAAACACAACGGGAGGAACAGGGCCCTTCCGTGGAGGCCCTTTTGGGCACAGGGACCTCTGCGTGGGATCTACTGGGTAAGTATGGCAGTACCTCAGGTAGGCCTCAGTGACCAAGGCTCTCCGGCTCACGCCTAGCTGTGTAAAGCAGTGTGGCGAACGTACGTACTGCTCCTCAGGCTGGGCCCACAGCCTAGCTTTCGCTTCTGTGAGAGTGCTGTCCCGAGTCTCTTCCTGGAGCCAGTCGTCAGCGCGGTGTCTTTTGGCACTGCAGTTCTCTCTCAGTCAAGGAGGCCGTGCGACTGACTGGCAAAGGGAGTCCGCCCAGCGCTGCTTTCGCCAGTCTCTCTGACGACTGGGCCACTCTACCTGGGCAACCCAGAGAGGAGTACACTGCCCTAGCTATGAAAGCGAAGAGCTGTCTCCAGGGGCCTGCTTACGCTAAGGTTCCTCAGAAGCCAGAGGCCGCCGTTCCGGCACGGAGAGAGGTCATCCTGCGAAACTGGTGAATGGGCTCCTACCCTGTGTGTCCCCAGGGGCCTCGCAGGGTTAAGGCACTCCGTGGTGGAGTATGGCCTCATTGGAGACCCCTGCACACCCAAGTCCCCTGACGTGAAACACTGGAACTTCACCTTGAGGCCCGAGCTCACCTTTCGTTCGGCCGGAGCCGAACCTGGGGAGCCGTGGGAGGAGTTCCTAGAAAGGGATTGCCAGCACGGTTTTCGCTTTGGGAGAACACGCAGCCTCGGCCCACAACGACAGTCCTGCCGTGCAGAGACGTCGGGCCGCTAGTGCTGTTCCAGGCAGCTGTGAAGCCAAGCGCAAGGCGCCTGCAAACGGGGAGAAAGCGTCCTCTCCCCTCCGCGTCCCACGTTGAAGCTGAATGACGCAGCATGTTTCTCGGAAGGCTCTGCCGAGCTATCTAGTACAAGGGAGAGAGTGCCTGCCTCTGCCGAGAAAGGTTTTGACGTGGGGATTGCTGGGCAGGCGGAAGAGCGTTCCCCAGGCCGTGCAAAGTTGAGGCCTTGGTGATTCTGGATGGTCCCAAGGGTCCAGAATTGTCCCTGGGAAAGCTGTCCTTTTCCCTCTTTTTCCGGCTGGAAGTACACCTCTGGCATCCGACTGCCGTTCGGCGACGTCCTGGGGGAGACGCCCCGGTTTCACTTGGGACGCACACTGGTGTTTCTCAGAAGAGCCCAAATTCCTCCCTGCGGGTGGGTGGGGGCCTGGGCACACCAGCATGGAATGTAAGGCTGTTTAGAACTGCGTACCTTGAGGCCGTGTGAAGGCCGCACGAACGAGAGCTTTCGAGCGAACAGGGCAGCGCTTCGCCATCACCGTTGCACATTCACGGAGCTTAGTCAAACGAACGCATTTACTTCCTGGGGCTCCAACACAGCCGAGGAGTTGGAAGGCATACAGTGAGGGCCCTCTGACAGTTGTTACAACGAACGTGAGTGCACAGTGTCTCGTGAAATACCTTCCACGGTTGAAGCATTCCGTTAACGCATGCCCCTCCGCTCCCTCTGGCGCTCCGAGGTGTTCCTAACGGGGGAAATCTGGACTTTTGCTCGAGGCCGGGGTGGGGCGGGGGGACTCACAATTCTTCTGCCGGCGAGCTCCAGAGCGCTCCTGCTGAAGCTCCCAGCAAGGAACTGAGAGCAGCAGGCCTCACACGAGTCAACTCAGACTTCTTCTGTCACGAGTCAACTCAGACTTCTTATGTGAGGCCTTCCGGCAGCAAAGAGAAGGTGCGCGCGAGGAGTGTGCCTCAGGCAGCTTAGGACCCGCCACTGTCTCGTCTACCACGGAGGGGAACCAGGTTTGGCCAGGGTCGCCCAGCTTCATACCTGAGCTCCTACAGGTATCCTCAGCGGTTTCTGATTACCTCAAGGAAACACAACGGGAGGAACAGGGCCCTTCCGTGGAGGCCCTTTTGGGCACAGGGACCTCTGCGTGGGATCTACTGGGTAAGTATGGCAGTACCTCAGGTAGGCCTCAGTGACCAAGGCTCTCCGGCTCACGCCTAGCTGTGTAAAGCAGTGTGGCGAACGTACGTACTGCTCCTCAGGCTGGGCCCACAGCCTAGCTTTCGCTTCTGTGAGAGTGCTGTCCCGAGTCTCTTCCTGGAGCCAGTCGTCAGCGCGGTGTCTTTTGGCACTGCAGTTCTCTCTCAGTCAAGGAGGCCGTGCGACTGACTGGCAAAGGGAGTCCGCCCAGCGCTGCTTTCGCCAGTCTCTCTGACGACTGGGCCACTCTACCTGGGCAACCCAGAGAGGAGTACACTGCCCTAGCTATGAAAGCGAAGAGCTGTCTCCAGGGGCCTGCTTACGCTAAGGTTCCTCAGAAGCCAGAGGCCGCCGTTCCGGCACGGAGACAGGTCATCCTGCGAAACTGGTGAATGGGCTCCTACCCTGTGTGTCCCCAGGGGCGTCGCAGGGTTAAGGCACTCCGTGGTGGAGTATGGCCTCATTGGAGACCCCTGCACACCCAAGTCCCCTGACGTGAAACACTGGAACTTCACCTTGAGGCCCGAGCTCACCTTTCGTTCGGCCGGAGCCGAACCTGGGGAGCCGTGGGAGGAGTTCCTAGAAAGGGATTGCCAGCACGGTTTTCGCTTTGGGAGAACACGCAGCCTCGGCCCACAACGACAGTCCTGCCGTGCAGAGACGTCGGGCCGCTAGTGCTGTTCCAGGCAGCTGTGAAGCCAAGCGCAAGGCGCCTGCAAACGGGGAGAAAGCGTCCTCTCCCCTCCGCGTCCCACGTTCAAGCTGAATGACGCAGCATGTTTCTCGGAAGGCTCTGCCGAGCTATCTAGTACAAGGGAGAGAGTGCCTGCCTCTGCCGAGAAAGGTTTTGACGTGGGGATTGCTGGACAGGCGGAAGAGCGTTCCCCAGGCCGTGCAAAGTTGAGGCCTTGGTGATTCTGGATGGTCCCAAGGGTCCAGAATTGTCCCTGGGAAAGCTGTCCTTTTCCCTCTTTTTCCGGCTGGAAGTACACCTCTGGCATCCGACTGCCGTTCGGCGACGTCCTGGGGGAGACGCCCCGGTTTCACTTGGGACGCACACTGGTGTTTCTCAGAAGAGCCCAAATTCCTCCCTGCGGGTGGGTGGGGGCCTGGGCACACCAGCATGGAATGTAAGGCTGTTTAGAACTGCGTACCTTGAGGCCGTGTGAAGGCCGCACGAACGAGAGCTTTCGAGCGAACAGGGCAGCGCTTCGCCATCACCGTTGCACATTCACGGAGCTTAGTCAAACGAACGCATTTACTTCCTGGGGCTCCAACACAGCCGAGGAGTTGGAAGGCATACAGTGAGGGCCCTCTGACAGTTGTTACAACGAACGTGAGTGCACAGTGTCTCGTGAAATACCTTCCACGGTTGAAGCATTCCGTTAACGCATGCCCCTCCGCTCCCTCTGGCGCTCCGAGGTGTTCCTAACGGGGGAAATCTGGACTTTTGCTCGAGGCCGGGGTGGGGCGGGGGGACTCACAATTCTTCTGCCGGCGAGCTCCAGAGCGCTCCTGCTGAAGCTCCCAGCAAGGAACTGAGAGCAGCAGGCCTCACACGAGTCAACTCAGACTTCTTCCGTCACGAGTCAACTCAGACTTCTTATGTGAGGCCTTCCGGCAGCAAAGAGAAGGTGCGCGCGAGGAGTGTGCCTCAGGCAGCTTAGGACCCGCCACTGTCTCGTCTACCACGGAGGGGAACCAGGTTTGGCCAGGGTCGCCCAGCTTCATACCTGAGCTCCTACAGGTATCCTCAGCGGTTTCTGATTACCTCAAGGAAACACAACGGGAGGAACAGGGCCCTTCCGTGGAGGCCCTTTTGGGCACAGGGACCTCTGCGTGGGATCTACTGGGTAAGTATGGCAGTACCTCAGGTAGGCCTCAGTGACCAAGGCTCTCCGGCTCACGCCTAGCTGTGTAAAGCAGTGTGGCGAACGTACGTACTGCTCCTCAGGCTGGGCCCACAGCCTAGCTTTCGCTTCTGTGAGAGTGCTGTCCCGAGTCTCTTCCTGGAGCCAGTCGTCAGCGCGGTGTCTTTTGGCACTGCAGTTCTCTCTCAGTCAAGGAGGCCGTGCGACTGACTGGCAAAGGGAGTCCGCCCAGCGCTGCTTTCGCCAGTCTCTCTGACGACTGGGCCACTCTACCTGGGCAACCCAGAGAGGAGTACACTGCCCTAGCTATGAAAGCGAAGAGCTGTCTCCAGGGGCCTGCTTACGCTAAGGTTCCTCAGAAGCCAGAGGCCGCCGTTCCGGCACGGAGAGAGGTCATCCTGCGAAACTGGTGAATGGGCTCCTACCCTGTGTGTCCCCAGGGGCCTCGCAGGGTTAAGGCACTCCGTGGTGGAGTATGGCCTCATTGGAGACCCCTGCACACCCAAGTCCCCTGACGTGAAACACTGGAACTTCACCTTGAGGCCCGAGCTCACCTTTCGTTCGGCCGGAGCCGAACCTGGGGAGCCGTGGGAGGAGTTCCTAGAAAGGGATTGCCAGCACGGTTTTCGCTTTGGGAGAACACGCAGCCTCGGCCCACAACGACAGTCCTGCCGTGCAGAGACGTCGGGCCGCTAGTGCTGTTCCAGGCAGCTGTGAAGCCAAGCGCAAGGCGCCTGCAAACGGGGAGAAAGCGTCCTCTCCCCTCCGCGTCCCACGTTGAAGCTGAATGACGCAGCATGTTTCTCGGAAGGCTCTGCCGAGCTATCTAGTACAAGGGAGAGAGTGCCTGCCTCTGCCGAGAAAGGTTTTGACGTGGGGATTGCTGGGCAGGCGGAAGAGCGTTCCCCAGGCCGTGCAAAGTTGAGGCCTTGGTGATTCTGGATGGTCCCAAGGGTCCAGAATTGTCCCTGGGAAAGCTGTCCTTTTCCCTCTTTTTCCGGCTGGAAGTACACCTCTGGCATCCGACTGCCGTTCGGCGACGTCCTGGGGGAGACGCCCCGGTTTCACTTGGGACGCACACTGGTGTTTCTCAGAAGAGCCCAAATTCCTCCCTGCGGGTGGGTGGGGGCCTGGGCACACCAGCATGGAATGTAAGGCTGTTTAGAACTGCGTACCTTGAGGCCGTGTGAAGGCCGCACGAACGAGAGCTTTCGAGCGAACAGGGCAGCGCTTCGCCATCACCGTTGCACATTCACGGAGCTTAGTCAAACGAACGCATTTACTTCCTGGGGCTCCAACACAGCCGAGGAGTTGGAAGGCATACAGTGAGGGCCCTCTGACAGTTGTTACAACGAACGTGAGTGCACAGTGTCTCGTGAAATACCTTCCACGGTTGAAGCATTCCGTTAACGCATGCCCCTCCGCTCCCTCTGGCGCTCCGAGGTGTTCCTAACGGGGGAAATCTGGACTTTTGCTCGAGGCC